>NW_028318623.1:4287500-4507500 GCF_062004578.1 Staurois parvus | reverse complement strand
ATATATATATACATATATACTTCAGATTTTTTTAACATATAAAAAAGTAATTTTAACATATATTTTTACATATATTTGTAAATGCATTCCAAAAATGTAGATTTGTACTTTTAAAGACATATAGTATATTTGAGATGTATTTTTAAAAATATTTTTCATATATGTTGTAATAAAAATGTATTTCAACATACAGTATATATACATATATATATTTATTGAAATATATTTTGAAATATATTGAATATGGCCAAAATTATAGCATTTCAAATATATGTCAATGTATTTTGGGAAGAATATTTTAAAAATATATTTCAAATATATTTTTCTTCCATATGGGTAGGGGCCTTAGATTGTATGCTCCTTGAGGGCGGGGACTGATGTGAACATGTAATAAACATGTAAAACACTGCATAATTATTATTATTATGCAGAATTTATATAGAGCCAACAGTTTATGCAGCACTTTACAACATAAAGGCAGACAGTACAATTACAATAAAATACAATACAGGAGGGATCAGAGGGTCCTGCTCGCTAGAGCTTACAATCTAAGAGGGAGAGTCAATTGATACAAAAGGTAATAACTGTGAGGGATGGGCTGATGGAGAAAATACATGTACAGTTGTTAAGTGGGGGCAGGACAGGCCTCTCTGAAGAGATGAGTTTTTAGGGATTGTCTAAAATTGGACAGAGAAGGAGATAGTTGGACACATTTGAGAAGGGCATTCCAGAGGATGGGAGCAGCTCTGGAGAAGTCCTGGAGATGAGCATGGGAGGAGGTGACAAGGGAGCTAGAGAGCAGGAGGTCTTGTGAAGAACAAAGAGAACAATTTGGTCGTTATTTTGAGACAAGGTTAGTTATAGCTATGGGCTGCGGGTGGGTTTATAAGTTGTAAGTATCTTGAATTTCATTCGATGGGGGAGCAGAAGCCAGTGGAGGGATTGGCAGAGAGGGGTGGTAGCAGAGGCGAACTGACCATTTGGAAACTCGGGCACAGCCCGAGGGTCCCGGGTCAGTAGGGGGCCCCATGAGATGCCCCTGGTACCTTTTTCATAGGCTTTTTTGAGTTTGGGCTAGGACACAGGGGCCCCATGATCCCCTATGAGGGGCCCCATGAGTTGTCAGTCCACCCCTGGGTGGTAGACACTGAATGGTTGGTACGGTGGATGAGTCTGGCAGCAGCATTCATGATGGACTGAAGGGAGGATAGCCTATGTAAAGGTAAGCCAGCGAGGAGGGAGTTGCAGTAGTAAAGGCAGTAGATGACCAGTGAGTGAGTTAGTAGCTTTATGGTGTCAATGGTTAGGAAGGGGCGAATCTTGGAGATGTTACGAAGGTTGAGTCGGCAAGCTCTGGACAGTGATTGGATGTGGGGCCAAAAGGATAGTTCAAAGCCCAGGATTACACCTATAACCTTGGCATGCAGGGATGGGTTGATGGTTGAGCTGTTGATTTTGACAGTAGCAGTCATAGCCTAAATTGACAAAGCTATATAAGTACCTGTAGTAAATAAATACTACCAGCAGTGGGTCACTGTCCTAAGAAATCACTATCACCAATAAGGAATATGCCATAATATGTGGTTAATAGAATATGTGGGGATAGATCCTAACTAGGCAAAAGTATGAAGCTCCATGAAGGAATTCTTCAGATAATATCAGATAAGCATTATGGGGATGTAGGGCGTTTGAGTTCCATCCAACCGAATCCAACTTGAGAAAGATATGATTGTACCATTTGCACCATTCACAGATTCCTCAATGATAGTGAATAGAGGGAACTGGTATAATAATAGTGATTGAGAGAGGCCTGACTAGAGGAAACCTTGACTGGAGGCTTGACAAAGGAGTGTGGTGCTATTGAATGTGCTTGATACCTAGATAAAGTATCTTGCCAGTTTATGATTGTTTGACTTTTGTTTTTGGTTCTCTAGGCATGCAATCCATGGTGTAAAGCAGGCATGTCCACAGTCCGGCCCGCGGGCCAATTGCGGCCCGTGTTCCGGTTTAATACGGCCCCACAGGTAATTTGCCAGTATCTAAAAAAGGATAAATGCGCCTCTAAGTGCAATATGTGGTACATTTATCGAGGAACATAATGAGAAACACATGATGAAAGAAAAGGAAAGGCTTAGGCATATGTAGTGAAAGCGAAGGACATGGCAGTAGCCTCGATGTATACGCCGTAGTAAGCGTTGAAGGAGACTCGGGGTGTTCACAGGGAGCCGGCCGGCATGTGTGAGATCCAAAGATGGTGTCCAGAGTCCACCCTGGAGCACAACATAGACATCAGCGTGATGATTTAGGGATGATTTAGGGATGTCCAGCATGCAATACGACGCATTTCAGTACATGCACAAGGCCGATGAAAGGCAAAGACGCGCTCCTTTCTCAAGCATTGAAGGAATTCAGTGAGAGTGAATTTGCTTTTTTTTTTAGGGGAGAAGCAAGTACAGATTTCAAGTATGTCATGACCAGTATCAGTCGCTTCTTTATCCATTCATTTTTTTTTTGCCTCAAAATGGTCAGCTCTCACGTATGTTCACTTCATCAAATCTGGCCCTCTTTGAAAAAAGCTTGGACACTCCTGGTGTAGAGGTTGATGGTTTTGAGTCTTATTGCTCCTAATCCTTTCCTGTGATTTATATGCCACTTAGAATTGGCCATCGTTTCTATATAATTTAAGTAATATGTCCTTCTCTATAACAAAACTGTTCATGGTGATTCTTTGTACAATATAATATTTTTTGGCTACATTTTGTATGCATGTTTCATTGCTGACCTACCCCAACCTAAGGAACGGTGCGAAGTGTTAGTGGAGTAATAATATTGGTGTTATTTATTAATGTCAGCATTATTATTTGCTTAATTACCCCCCCATTTTCTTACACTATCCAAGAGGAGTGTGTACGGAGACGCACATTTTGGCTCCAACACCTGGCTAATCAGAAGTCCCCTTACACACTTGCCTCCTCATGTTTGCTTGAGATCCACTTTCTGGACCACTGCTTGTGGAACCACTTATGGTCTCCACCAAAGGAGACTGTGAGAATATGACAATGCAGAAGAACAATTCAGAGACAGTTGTCTCCCCATAAGGAGAGTTGTCTGAACAAGGACCTTCATGGCAAGGCCACCAAGTATCACTTTAACAAATGTTGCAGATTTAAAAAACTAGAATTATATTTTTTTTGGTGTTTTGGTTAAAGTGGTAGTAAACTGCAAAAAAATTGCCCCAAAAAAAATCCCATTAAGTGTAAATTAATTGGTTTTATGTGAAAGTTATAGCATTTACAAATGGCGGTACAGATACTGGAATATTTTTTTTTTCTACTAGTAATGGCGACGATCAGCAACTTATAGCGGGACTGTAGGACTGCGGCGGACATTCTGACACTGCGGGGAACTGACTTGGTGTTACTGACATCCCCAGTGACACCAATACACCAAAGTGACACCAAAGCACTGACACTGCACTAATGGCACTGGGCAGGAATGGGTTAACATGAGGGGCGATCAAAGGGTTAACTGTGTACAGGGAGTGTTTTACTAGGGGGCGGTGTCTGTGTGCTTCACTGTAAGCACACTGCTCTGGATGGCTGTGCTGTGCACAGCCGGGGCGTTCCTAGGGTTGGTGTCACCCAGTGCGATAACACCTGGTGACACCCCCTCCGACGATCCTCGCAAAATGGATCAGGTCTGCGGATTGAGCATAATGGATCGGACTCCAATCCATTATGCTCCCCAATCCGCAGATCCGATCCATCTTGCGGGGATCGTCGGCATGCAACCTATACGGGGTGACACCGGACCCGCTCCACGAAAAGGTGAGTTGTAAAGCAAGCCAACGATCCCCGCAGGATGGCTGTCACCCGGTGCAGCGTGCACCCCCCGCACCTGCCTCAGGACGCCACTGTGCACAGCCATCCAGAGCAGTGTGCCCGGGCACCGGCGGATAATCACCTCCCGGGACCCAGTGATTGACAGCCGCGGCCACGAATGGTGGCACAGGTACCTGGAAATGCAAAATCAGGTATATATATATATATATATATGTGATTTTGCGCACCCCTGACACCCTGTAGCAGTATTTCTGCTATAGGGTGGTCGGGAAAAGAGGACCTTCCAATGCAAAGTTTATATATTCTCTCCAGGCCCCCTCACTCTTAAAAAATACTTGAAGATAGTAAGTCCATAATGTACCTATAAAGAAAAAAGTTAAAGGTTTACTTGCCTCACCCACGTCTTCCACTTACGATGCCTAGTTTAATGTGGTACGAAATCCTCCTAACTTGACAGCCAAGGAAGCTGCCATCTTAGCCTTTGTTTGATCTGCAGTGGCCATGATGTTGCACATGTGATGAGTTATGACACCAACCATATGATGACTTGATAGTTTGGTTGAGAGAAAAAGCAACTGTCACAGTTATCCTTCCTGGCATGCCTTGAGTGTAACTCTCCTGGGAATTGCTTTTGCCTTGAATTATTCTCTAAGCAAATACATTTCATAGTAAATATCACTTTAAGCTATTTTTTCTCCTGGATGGTAACTGATTTATCATACAGATTGCTAACATTTATCTTTCTATCCTGGCTCTTGCTGCTTTGTAAACTTTCCCCACCACGTCCATTCCATTGGCTGCAGTAATGCCATTACAGTCCAAGTGATCAATCATACTGTATTAGCATCAAGCTGCCACCACCTGGATCGCTGCTGGGCAGTAAGCTGTGACACCGAACATGTCTGTTAGATGTTTACCTATCCGAACAGGTTGGGAGCATACGCATCCAGATTTCTACAAAACAAAGCTTTAACTCTGCATGCAATTTAAAACCCATACTTAAAGGAGATGTTCATATTTAGCTGGAATTTTTAATAGGTTTGTTTTCTTTTTTACATCATTAAAGATTAGGACTTTTCAATCCATTCATGAGCAGAGATCATTGAATTCTAAGTGCACAGACCAAATGTTGCAGCTTTAGTATGCATCTGTTAATGTAACTATAGCGCTACCCCCTTAGGGGCCTCTGGTTGTGAATTGGGTCCTTCTATGCTCTGCACAGCCAGGCAATGCACATTTTCCACACTTGTACCTTCAGTAAACAGTCCATGGACTTGGGTTTTTTTGTTTTATTAAGGGATTGAACTTGGATAGGGTTAAGGGGTTATGGGATGCCTAATTTGATTGAGGAAATAGCAGAAAGCAATGCCCTGGGTGATCACACAGCAGGCATCATGACTGATGACAGTTCCTCCGGGATAGCAACTGGTGACAAAGGGTTAAGTGCTTGGGCAAAGGGTGGAGGAAAAAGGATGGCACAAACTAGGTGTGAAGTTGTTGGTGGGGAGTGGAGGGGTCTATCTTTAACATAGTGCCTCACAGGGGCGGACTGACCATTCGGGCACTTTGGCACTGCCCGAGGGCCCAGGGTCAGTAAGGGGCCCCATGAGATGCCCCTAGTACCTTTCATAGGATTTTGTGGGTGTGGTTTGAGTGTGGGTGAGGACACAGGGGCCCCATGATCCCCTATTGCCCAGGGGCCTCATGAGTTGTCAGTCCACCCCTGGTGCCTCGTGATCTGCAGGTCCTTTTCGTCTGCACATGTTCAGGAGAGAACAAGTCCCTCCCTCCCACTCTTATTGTTTTGGCTTTGTTATCCTTTGTCTTCCAAAAAAAAAAAAGAGTGTATGAATTTAAAAAATGGCATTGCAAAAAAAAAACAACTTACTGAGGAATATGTAAAATTACTGACTACTGAATGTTAACAACATGTTTTTTTTTTCTTTTCTTTTCTTATGCTTTGTTACTGGTCAAGCATGTTCACTTGTGTGGGGATTATCTTAGCTGTGGTGTTTCTGTTGTACCTTTTTTTTTTTTTCATGTCACAGCTGGCGGTTATCCCTTTTGGGGGCTGAGGTGGCAGGTGATGGATAAAGTTGGGTGAATTGCTGTCAGAATGCCCAAGTAAGACCCCTGAGCCTAACCTGGATAGCTGGAGGCTGCATTGGCTCCTGATAAGGAAAGCGAGTTTGCGGACGCCCACTCAGCCCTGCAATATGGATTCTGGAGCTGGTTATATGTTGGGGTTTTGATCGTTCATCATTTATATATCATATAAAGTATAGTAAAACAAATGGCAGACACTTTACTGCGTTCCAGCCAGAACCATTATAGCTCTTAGTAAAGTAATCCCCTTCTAGTAGCTTGTGGATTTCTAGCAACATGACAATGTATAGGAGCTCTTGGTCCCCTTGGTGCCCAGAAGCCCACCAGCCCATTTGGCTACAGTATCTGATCCCAGGACAAGGGATTGGATAAGCTATGAACTGTCCCCTGCAGACTTGCCAGAACTTGCATCCAGCAGAACTCTCCCTTCTAGGCCCTTAGGGTGTAGAGGTACTCACACTATACATGTCTTGCAGTGGATTTCTAGTAATGTAACAATGTGTAGGAGCTCTTGATCCCCTTGGTGCCCAGAAGCCCACCAGCCCACTTGGCTACAGTATCTGATACCAGGATCAGGGATTGGGTAAGCTATAAACTGTCCTCTGAATACTTGCCAGAACTTGCATCCAGCAGAACTCTCTCTTCTAGGCCCTGGGGGTGTAGAGGTACTCACACTATCCTTCTCTTGCAGTGGATTTCTAGTAACGTAACAATGTGTAGGAGCTCTTGGTCACCTTGGTGCCCAAAAGCCCACCAGCTCACTTGGCTACAGTATCTGATCCCAGGATAAGGGATTGGGTAAGCTATGAACTGTCCCCTGAAGACTTGCCAGAACTTGCATCCAGCAGAACTCTCCCTTCTAGGACCTGGATGTGTAGAGGTACTCACACTATCCTTGTCTTGCAGCTGTGGATAGAACTGCTTTCAGGCCTTCTAGTTGGGCTGGTTCCTCTCCACGCTTTGCAGACTGTCCTTCCCCAGTGGACGACAGGGCAGTGGAGCTCCCTCTTTTAGACACCCATGAATAAACAGATGAAGTTCCCCCCAGCCTACTGGCTTTTGAAAGTTTCCATGGAGCTCCAGAACCAGGTGGGGGAGATACAGTCCCAACCTGCTGAGACATCCAGCCTGACCTCACTTTGAACCCACAGTAGTTCAGACTCACTACCATGAGCCAAAAATAAATTTATCTTACACTAGCCCCACCTAGTGGACAATATATAACTGTATTTGCCTACTGCATTTAAATAATTTTGACATGAAGAAAAATCAAGGCTTTTAAATGGTTTATTTTTTTTTAATAAATAACCTGCTCGTGTTTTTTATTAAAAAGCTGAGGAATTTTATGTAAGACAGCACAGCTTTGCATGCTCCTGGCTCTGGGCCTTTATTAACCACTTTCCCGCAGCCCAATAGCAGATATACTGCTACAGGGCGGCAGGGGTGCACAAAATCACAAGGCTTACCCTCTGGAGCCTGGTGATTTTTGTGCATCTCCGATGGTGAGGAGGACTGTTTTGTTTACTAACATTTCTCCTCCCGGTCAGCTCGGGCATACTGCTCTGGATGGCTGTGCATGCTATTTGCAAGTTGCATGGCATGCAAATCGCATGCCAAATCACATCCAGTGTGACCGGGGTGTTAGAGCCCATTCAAACCTGTGCGAATTGTCATGTGACTTTGAGGTTCAAATTCACATGACAAGTCACACCCCATGTTTCTCAATGAGTACCGTTCATTACTGTGTCACTTGAAGTCGCAGTGACTTAAAAGTAGTTTCTGCACTACTTTAGTCTGACTTTCATGCGACTTAGGGACCATAAACTTCCAAGTAAACTCTCCAAAGTCGCATGAAAGTTGCACCTGAATGATATGCATGCAACTTGTATGGGACTTTGTACAGCACTGGCAATCGTCCTCAAAGTCAAAGTCGCAGTCATCCAAGGTCGCATCAAAGTCGCACTGTAAAGTCGCACTGTAAATCGCATGATTTTGAAGTCTCACAAGGGTGAATGGAGCCTTACACAGGCTCAGTAGAAATCAATAAACCGAGTAGATGCTCCTCGTATTGGAGTTATACTGACATTTACCGCTCACATGGCTAGGACTCTTCTGCCCGGCAGGGAAGTGATAAATTGGTCAATCATTTAGCGAGTACAAATTTTTAGCGCTCAGCAGGAACAGTGCAGCTGAGTAGAGCGTACATGATGTGCCACCAGATTGAATCATACATATATATCTGTAGAAGGGAGAAGCGGATTCTACAAATGTGTCCGGGAGAGCACATAGGAGAGGATGGCGCTGGCGGCCGGGGCCGCGATTCCTCACCGTTCACTGAGGATAAAGACAGATTAGCTGCGACTGTTTCTTGGCAGAGCAGATGGGAAGAGACGGGGTACGCTGAATCCCAACAAGGAGGGAGCGCAGGCTGCCTGCCAGCTTCACTCAGTTTTCTACAATACGGTATCTGGGACTGAGATCAGACAGGGCAGACATGGAGAGATGAGTCAGAAAGATGAAAAATAAAACTGCACATTTCATTACAGGGAATGGGATATGAAGCTAAAGACCGGAGTAAGAAGGCCCCCGCACTGCGACGCTGCAACTCCTGGACTGCATATTTGTTCCAGGGAGGTGACATCATCCATTGTAATGCTAAATACATAGCGAGAAAACTGGAGGTGTGTGTTGTGCAGTTAAAGGGTACATTCATAGGTAAAGGTGATCCAGGGAATATCCGATTACCTCTCAGGGGATCAGGAAGGAAGTGTTTCCCTGCAGGAGCAAATTGGATCATGCTTTGCTGGGTTTTTTGCCTTCCTCTGGATCAACTCAGGGGTGTATTTACCGCAAGGCAAACAAGGCGTTTGCCTAGGGTGGCATTGTTTAAAGGGAGCACCCCCTCCTCTGACAACCACCCAGCTGTCACTTGTCTTCCACTCCTCTCCCCCTGGGTGATCAGTGATTTTTTTTCCCCCTATGCTGCAGCCCTCTCTTTCTTTCTTTCTTTCTTTCTTCTCTTCTCTTCTTCTCTTCTCTTCTCTTCTCTTCTCTTCTTTCTTTCTTTCTTTCTTTCTTTCTTTCTCTCTCTCTCTCCCTCTCTCTCTCTTTTTCCTTCTTTCCTTCTTTCCCTCTTTCTTTCTCTCTCTCTCTCTCTCCCCCCTCTCTCCCTTTCTTTCTTTCTTTCTTTCTCTTTCTTTCTTTCTTTCTTTCTTTCTTTCTTTCTTTCTTTTTCTTTCTTTCTTTCTTTCTTTCTTTCTTTCTTTTTCTTTCTTTCTTTCTCTCTTTCTTTCTTTCTCTCTTTCTTTCTTTCTTTCTTTCTCTCTTTCTTTCTCTCTCTCCCTCTCTCTCTTTTTTCCTTTTTTCCCTCTTTCTTTCTCTCTCTCTCTCCCCCCCTCCCTTTCTTTCTTTCTCCCTCTCTTTCTACAGCACCCCCCCCCCTCTCTCTCTCTCTCTCTCTCTCTCTCTCTCTTTCTTTCTCCCTCTCTTTCTCTTTTACCTTCTCTCCCTCCTCTCTCTTTCTTTATTCCTTCCTTTCACTTCCTCTCTCTCTCCCCCTCCCTCTCCCCCTGCCTCCCTCTCTCTCTCTCCCTCTCTTTCTCCCTTTCTTTCTCACTCTCTTTCTCACTCTCTTTCGTCAGCTTTCTTTTTCTTTCTTTCTTTCTTTCTTTCTTTCTTTCTTTCTTTCTTTCTTTCTTTCTTTCTTTCTCTCTTTCTTTCTTTCTTTCTCTCTTTCTTTCTTTCTTTCTCTCTTTCTTTCTCTCTCTCTTTCTCCCTTTCTCCCTCTCTTTCTCCCTCTCTTTCTCTTTTACCTTCTCTCCCTCCTCTCTCTTTATTTATTCCTTCCTTTCACTTCCTCTCTCTCCCCCTGCCTCCCTCCATCTCTTTCTCTCTCTCTTTCATTTTCCCTTTCTCTTTCTCTCCCTCTCTTTCTCTCACTTTCTCTCTCCATCTCTCTCTCTCTCTCTCTCTCTCTCTCTCTCTCTCTCTCTCTGTCTCTCTCTCTCTTTGTATGGTTGAACTAGATGGACTTTTGTCTTTTTGCAGCCCGACTAACTATGTAAATTCCATTTTTGTAATAAAAAAAACAAAAAATGAAAAATTGCAGATTCAAAAAATAATGTAGCATCTACAATTGCTATACAAGCCATACAATAAGGTAAAGCAGTATTAAACCCAAAACCAAAAATTGAATCTACTACAGCCCACCAATCATAAAATGTGGTGGCTGCATTCCTTTCCTTTTTTAGGGCCAGTTCACACTACATGCATTTCAGTTGCTTTTTTTCTGCATCCAAAATGCAAAGAAAGAAGGTTTTATGGTTGTCAATGTCATAGTTCACATCAGCGCTTGCAGTTCCAGTGCGTTGCGGTTGCAGATAAAAAAGTAGAACAGGCCGTTTTTTTTCTGCACAGAACTGTACTGGAACAGAGTGAACGCATCCAAAAAGAAAGTAGGTTACATGGTTGTCAATGTCATAGTTCACATCAGTGCTTGCAGTTCCAGTGAGTTCTGGTTGCAGAAAAAAAAGTAGAACAGGTTGATTTTTTTTCTGTGCAGAACTCTACTGGAACGCAGTAAAACGTATCAAAAATACACTGGAACACACATGTCCTTATTTAAATTGAAGAAAAAGAGAGGGGGAAAAAATAACCTGAAAGCATCAAAAACACATCAAAAACACTGGAATGCATCAAAAACACGCACGTGGAAACACATACGGAAAGCATTTGGACTGCGTTTCTATAGTGTGAACCAGCCCTTAGGCTTTTCCCCTCCGTTTCACCAGGTGATCTGACCAGTAACACACCTCCTGTATTAGAGCGCCCCCATTCTGGACGAATGAGCACAGGGGACACCTTTAGACGGCAGCATTGTCAGTCTGAGAGGATGAGAGTGTAAGATGTACTAGCAGATTTAAATCAGAGAATCATGAATCATGGGAATCACGAGTAGCATAATAAATATAGAGGGAAATGTACATGTGTAGCGCTACCCCCAAAGGGGCTGCTGGTAATAGCTGGGTCTTCCCCAGTAGTACAGAGGCTGCCCACCACCATAAGCACCAGTCCATACATTCCAGCTCAAATAACTCTAGGGGATGTCTTTTTGATAGTTATTGTTTGAAGAACTTTAAACAGGACAGGCGTTGGGGCATGGGATACTGCAACATGCTGCATAGTAAACAGGAAGACACCTTTCAATAGGCACACATGCATGGATTCTTCTGGGGATACAGTGGAATGGCCAATACTGAGATCCTTTGAGAGCTGACTCAGTCCATAGCCAGTGCGGCTGTTAGAAACCATGGGGTCCCATACAGCTAACCTGACAGCTCCCCCCCCGCAAAAAAAACCCACATGCTTCAATTATGAATGAACACAATGAGTGATCAGTATCACTCACTCATCGTGTTAATTCAGGAAGGGAAGGGGTTGGTAAATGTGACATATTCCCTTTCCCCTCTCTCCATCCTGAAGGATCCTATTGCGTGCTTGAAGCTGCCGGTGGGAAGGAGAGGAAAGAAGCTGGCAGCACAGCTGGGGTAGGGGCACACAGGGGGGCCTGGACAACAGGGGGAAACGTATGGTGCATAGGGAGAGTGATGGGTGTACGGGGGGGGGGTAATTACTGGAACTGATCCCCTGTATGGCTCTCTGCAGCAGCTGTAAGCCAGCAGGGGGAAGAGGAAGCCAGCTTCCTGCAGCTGCAGAGGAAGCCATACAGGGGATCGGTTCCAGTAATTGCCCCCCACCATGCTGATCACCATCCCTGCCCACATCCAATTTGCCCAGTTGTCTGGGCCCCCCAGCTGGCCTTGGTGCAGGTCTACTTATACCATGTCCAGGACCTCCACATGCTGTTTACATTTGTGACCTGGGCCCTTACAGGAGGACTGGTGGTACCCCCTTATCCACAGCCCTATCCATAGCTACCTCTGACACTTACATTCAATGAAGCACACATGTAGGCAGGTGCAGTTAGCTAGTTTCCCACTGGGTGGCTCTGTGCCAGAATAGAGTCTGATTATAGCAGACAGTGTCATCAGTTGCTAGGCCCCTTTTTAGTTTGAGCCCTCTTGCAGTGATGTATAAGGTAAGTCAGGGCCCAGATATACTGTAAGCCAGGGTGGGTGAAGCCCTAGTGAAGTCGGGGCATGGGAGCCAAACACCCCACATCATCACAAATGTAACCAGGATGTGGAGGTCCTGGACAGGGCAAGATGTCAGGGAGGAGTATACCTGCACCCAGGAGAGCCGGTTGTAGACTTTGCAACCCTTATAGAGGTAGGGGCTGGGGTGAGTTGCAGAAGTCCTTTTATTCCAGGCCAAGAGTTCCCTGAATAAGGCTTTTCCCCTGGAGGGTCCCAGGAGAGGTGTATCCAGGGCCGGTGCTTCCACTAGGCAATCTAGGCAGCCGCCTAGGGAGCGCTACCACCTAGGGGCGTCTAGGCACTCTTTCTGTGTGGCCTATGGTCCTCTTGTATGGATTCTTCATTTCTCTGCAGAGTCCCCCTCTCCTTATACACAGGGAATGATGAGGGAATGATGGTATCTTTACTCTGCACAATTGCCTCACTCCCTGTCCACACACATAACCATTTAGTACATTTTTTGCATTACATTGTAGTTTTATGTTTAATATATATATATATACTGTATATATAAATCAGCATTCCATGTAGCAGTGTCGGCTCCACTAGGATGGGTAGTGATGATATTAGCCCAGGACTTTGGGCAGTCAGCAGTCTCTGATTGGAGGATTGGTCCGTACATCTCCAGTATACACACTGGCACACACAATCCTCCAGCTGTATCCGGGAGCTGGCTAGTGACAAAATGGGGTGTGTCCATTCTTCTTCTACACAGCTGGGGCCAATCAATAGGCGGGGGTGTGCTCTGGTTTCAGGGTTAAAACTATGTGAGTAGGATGCTTGGGGCTGATGTGTATAAGAGAGAAGCGGTGTAGTTCTGGGATGCCGCATGTCCTCACTGAGAGTTGCAGCATGGACTCCTCACCCTGGCAGGAGTCATCGGAGGTGAGCCGAGCCTAGGAGGATGGCGGGTCATGGAGGTGACAGGAGGAGGAGGGGGGTGGACAATGGTTGGGGTGAGGAGAGCGCATACTGATTAATCGTGTTCGATGCTGTCACATCATGAATGATCCTTCAGCTGAGGGAAGGGGTGGTGGGGGAAGGACAAAGGAAGATGCTGCTTCTTCCAGTGTTCCTCTCAGACTCAGTCCAGTTGGTGACTGTGGAGTTTCGTAACTGTCTCTTTTTTTTGTATTTTATTTTTTTGTTTCTCTGTCTGGTTGGTTAATACAGTTAATTTATATTTGGTTAATATATATTTTGTTTTTAATATTGGTTCTGGTGGCATCTTATGGCAATTATTTTTACAAATTAAAATAAATTTAGCAGTTTCATGTTTTGTTGATTTAATATTTTCTACTGTTTAAAAACATTCTTTTTTGGGTGCAAGTAGCTGGTCTTACCTAGGATGCAAAATAGTCTAGAACTGTCTCTGGGTGTACCTATGGAGGTGGTGCCTACAGGGAGCCCAGTCCTGTGAGTATCAATGGAAGGATAGACTGTAACAGGGAGATGACTGTTTAAATTACTGCATATGTTTTCATGTGTGACTGCTGTGGAGCTTCCACTAATGTGACTGACTATGTGTTGTCCGGTGACTTCGGAATGTATGCCGGTGTAACTGTTATGCCATTTCCTGAGTACCATCAGTAAAGTGTAGCAAACGTATTCTCGTGTGGACATTCCTTCCTTGGGATATAAAGGTCAACGGCCGGAAATGTCGTGTGGAAGCACTTGGCATGGAGAGGGGCACAATATGGTGGAGGGTTCAGCCTCAGCAGGAGCAAAACAGGAGCAGGGGCAAGGACTTGTCCTTTTGGTGCCATTACTAGTCAATTAAAGAACTCTTACACACAGTCACCAGGGATCAGAATTCAGGGTAAGCACTCACAAGTCCCCAAGACAGCTGCACACCTTCCAGCTTCCTCTGAACATGGTCCAGTCAAGGAGACAATCCTTCTTTACACCCGATCCCTTTTTCGTGAAGTCCAACAGCCAACTCCTCAGAAAGATCACGTAAGGCTTTTAGCTTTGCTACAGCTCAGAGTCCTCAAAGAACAGCTACACAGTCCACAGGCTGCTTCAGAGAAGCAGCGGCACCACCTAAGGCTTGCAACCCTCCTAGTAAGAAATAACAATCTCTCCAGAGCTTCAGACTAGTTATCACCTCCCCAGCCATCTTCTGGACACTCCTCTTTAAGGATTTGCTAGGGCAAGATAAGTACAGTATTCAGGCTGGTAATTTAAATCTTCCTCCCTGTTTTCTTGAAGCTTCTTCCAAAGACAGAGGGAAGTAGCATAACTCTGCTGAACCCTTTGGAGGTCCCTGAAATCAGCCATCTTTGGTGCATATGCCAACACACATTTCCTTTTTTGTTCCATTATGCTAGGAACGGTTTTCTTTATACTGATTTCAGCAAATTTATTGTGACTAAATTCAAGCAATTAACACCATCCCTCAGTTTACCGGCACAGCAGATGACAACATTGACAATGTGTTGTGTCTCCAGATTTTTGTGTGGCTTTTGTTACGGAGAGTCAACATAAACACCTTACAATTCGTATATTATATCTCCGAGGGATCTGCAGACTAAAAATGACATTCAGACATTTTGCATTTTTTTCCTGCCTTTGAAACTATATAGGGTGACTTGCCAAAGTCACATTGATCTGAACGTACTGTAGAGCAGTAAATTCATTTGCTCTTAACTGGATTGTATTTTTTTTTTTTCCTTTTATTTTTTTTGTCTCTCCTTCACAGCCGGGAGGTTTTAATTAAATAGCAAAGTTAAGACCGGAACATGCTATGTCTGCACTAAGAAAAATAGTTGGCTTTACTTTTTTATTGTCTTTGTAATTAGGACAGGATCTAAGTCTTAATTTGCCTTTGGCGAGACATCATTGACGTGCAATAGACAGGTCTATCAGTATAAATTAGTGAAAGTTGGGGTCAGGTGAAGAAAGACAAGTCTTAAATAAAATAATTAAAGTGGAACTCAAGCCAGAGTTTTCTAGGTTTTAGATAGAATGAAGGATTAGGTCTTCATTCATGTCTGAGTTCCCAAAAGGGATATTTCCAATCTCTTCTTGTCCCAGAGAAACAACAGGAAGTGATAGAAAATCTCCCCAGAATGAGCAACCCTCTTCGGTAAAATCTGAAGTGACATGCAAAATTGATGGAGTTTGCAGCAGGTGATGATTATCTAGGATAAGGAGGATTTATTGGAAAGTAGACGGATCCAGGGGCGGACTGACCATTTGGAAATTCGGGAACTGCCCGAGGGACCGGGGTCAGTAGGGGGCCCCATGAGATGCCCCTGGTACCTTTTTTCATAGGCTTTTTTGAGTTTGGACAAGGACACAGGGGCCCCATGATTCCCTATTGCCCAGGGGCCCCATGAGTTGTCAGTCTGCCCCTGGACAGATCCATTTGTTAATTGAAGAGTTTGTTTTCGGATGTATTTATTAATAGACCTAATAGTTTTTGGAAATTGTTTTGCATCTTCAGCATTCTTTTCATATGGAATAGCACTGGTTGTTAAGGAGCTGCCAGCTGGCCAGTGCGTCCTTAACAACCATGACTAATCTTCTGGCAGCAGAATGTAAACAAAGGAAGTGCTGGTTAAAAAATGTAAAAAACAAAAACAGCGTGAGAGTCCAACCCCAACCCCTGGTACCTTTTTCATAGGCTTTTTTGAGTTTGGTCAAGGACACGGGCCCCATGACTCCCTATTGCCCGGGGGCCCCATGAGTTGTCAGTCCGCCCCTGGACGGATCCATTTGTTAATTGAAGAGTTTGTTTTCGGATGCATTCATTAATAGACCTAATAGTTTTTGGTAATTGTTTTGCATCTTCGGCATTCTTTTCATATGAAATAGCACTGGTTGTTAAGGAGCTGCCAGCTGGCCAGTGCGTCCTTAACAACCATGACTAATCTGCTGGCAGCAGAATGTAAACAAAGGAAGTTCTGGTTAAAAAATGTAAAAAACAAAAACAGCATGGGAGTCCAACCCCAACCCTTTGGGTCTGGTATGGACTTTGAGGGGAACCTCAAGCCAAAATTAAAAAAAAAATAAAAACAGTGTAAGGTTCCCACCAAAATCCATACTGACCGTTATCCAAGCATTCAGCCCAGCAGGCCAAGAGCGAGCGCCCCCGCTTGAACCATACCAGGGCACATGCTCTCACATGGGGGGGTGCTTTTGGGAAGAGGACTCCCAAAGCACCTTATCCCCACGTTGATGAGGACAAGGGCCTATTCCCCGCAACCCTGGGCGGTGTTTGTGCGGGTATGAGGGCAGGGCGCTTATCGGAATCTAGAATCCCTCTTTAACAAGGGGACCCCCATGTAAATGAGTATAGGGTAGATAGTACCCTTACTCATTCACCAAAAAAGCATCAAAAGCAAAAGAAACACAAACACAGTTTTTGACAACTTCTGGAAAAAAAATTCCAGAGCGGAATCTTTCCAACTGCAATCTACATTCCACAAGTTCAGAACTTTCAGGTTGATTTCCTATCACACTCCCAATCGGTCATCCGACGACCAACGAAACAATGTTAGTTGGTCGATACCGAGGCCCACATCAACCAAACAAAAAAAATCGTTCATTGAGCAATCACTTTCATACGTAGGGTTGACGTCTTCCATACAAGTGGAAGTGATGCCATTTGCATGTGACCTTGTAGCCATGCCCTTCCACCCAGAACGAGCGTTCAATGCCCTGCCGCCCAGAACAAGCGTTAAATGTCCTTTGTTGCAGGGACCAGCATTAGAACGTATTAATCATGATATTAACCACTTCCAGACCGAACACTTTTACCCCCTTCCTGACCAGGGCAATTTTCAGCTTTCAGCGCTATCACACTTTGAATGACAATTGGGCGGTCATGCAACACTGTACCCAAATGAATTTTTTACCATTTTTTTGAGACAGATACAGCTTTATTTTGGTGGTATTTATTCACCGCTGGGATTTTTATTTTTTTTGCTATGTAAATGAAAAAGTCCAAAAATTTTGAAAAAACGTTTTTTTTATAATAATAATTTAATAAAATAATAAAATAATAATAATATTTCATTATAAATCTTTGCCAAGATTTATTCTGTTATCTTTTTAGTAAAAAAAAAATCCAAATTAGTTTATAACCAAAAATTATAATTTTTAAACTTTTTTTTTACATTTTTATTTTTTTTTTTATATTATTATTTTTTATTTATTTATTTTTTTTACATACTGTCACCCTAGCAGCACTACTTGTGGGGGGTGATGAAGATTTTTTTTTTTTTTCTACACATTGCTTTTACACCCATATAGGATGTAAAAGCAATCATTTCTCTTTCTCTCTGTGTGCATTCTTGCACTCATTGAGAAGTACTGAGTGAGCTGTGATTGGTCACAGCTTGTCACATGGTACAAGCCTGTTGTGAATAGGCTTGTACCATGTGACCTCTGTGATCATTCACAGATTTCACACGTAGTAAGCAATGATGTCACAAGTGACATCTTGCTTACTACTTTGCATGTGATCACTGATTGGCCAATCCATGATCACATGATCGGGACCTCGTACAGAGGTCCCGTCCGACAATCAGTGGGCACCGGATCGTGGTGCTGCGCACTCCCAGGGAGCACGCTCCCAGGGAGCACGCACAAGCAGGGTGCGGGGAGGCCGTTTATAAACAACCACCCGACCCTGCAGTGCCACCGTCCGTTTATATACAACGGCCGGTCGGGAAGTGGTTAATAGATACTCTGTGGGCTCTGAAGTGGAAGCATCTTCGTTCGCCTGTTAGTGATACATAAGCATATAATATGCATAATTTTATGATAATTCCATTTTCATTATCTCATTAGGCCAATCTACTTTTAACATTTGGATTTTTCGTTGGTGTTTACGAATATTCCTTGTACATAAACATCCGGGTCATCTTCTGTTTCCAGTCATGCGTGATAGCGTTTGATAGATTGTTTTCGGATGACCTTCATACCACCAGATAGAAAATCGGTCGTTCACATGCGAAACAACATTTTTCAATGTTGTTCAACCGTGTTTTTTTTTGTTCACAATATCAATATCAGTTATAACATCCTGCTCATCAATGACTAGAAAATCGGTCGATCATTTGATCAACAAAATTTTTTCATATGATTTTCTTGCCATGTATTCCTGCCATTAGATCGACTGTGTTGTGCAAAACTTATATGAAGACAGATTCGGCTACTTGCATTGGCCATATTAAAAGTGCTCCTAATGATTTTCTTGAAAGATTTTATAACATCAAACAGGGATCATATTTGTTTTTGGGGGTCCTACCATGGTCAAGATTCAATCTGACAATGTCCTAGTTCCTACCGTATTTGAAATGACAAAAAAGTGGTAACATATTTCAGCAAACCTCTTTAAAAATGTGATAAAATAGATGTTTGTACCCTTTCTAACATTCTATTTCCTCATATTGAAATATTGCCTTATTATTTTCTGATTTTATGCATTCAATACAAAAGAATAATTATTTTTTTATTGGATATGCTAATGTTATTTCATAAGAACTACCTGGAGACACCATAAATCATAATTAAAAAAATAATGAGCTTTATTATAAAAAAAAAGAACGGAGAACGGCTGTGACTGTCTGATTTTTAGAACATCTGCCTTAAAACTGTTTTCTTAGTTTTGATGGACTTATAAAGTAATACATCACAGATTCCCAGAGCCACAAAAGTTCTGACATTTTTCACCAAGGCAATTACTGTTGATTCATGGTTTTTCTATACTGTTCAATTTAGGTTCAACAAGGTTCCGCATACCTAATGGTATTAAATGAAAACTCTTTTGTTAAAAAATTGATATTACAGGTATAATTGCTGAAAAGACATTTTGTAACTGAATGTCATTAAAAAAATATTCTTTCCATTTCATTCTGCAGCCTAATTAGGAAAAAAAAAAAAAGATTGAAACACCACTCTGTGTAAAGACCTTCCCTTATTTCCCATCCTTCAGCTCAAGTAATTGACTCACTGTTTTTCCCCAGAAGTGAACATTGAACTTGAAACTAAATTGCGTAAATTCCCTGCAAGAATGTCGCATTTGGTAATGCAGGCCATACATGGGTCGAATTCTGAACAATTTTTAGTCCGAAAATCAAAAACGTTGTTCGCTCGGTAATCCGATGGTGCCATCAATGATTTCGAAAATCGTCCGACCAAGTTATAAAGTTCATATTACAGGTATAATTGCTGCAAAGACATTTTGTAAATGAACGTCATTAAAAAAATATTCTTTCCATTTCATTCTGCAGCCTAATTAGGAAAAAAAAAAAAAAAGATTGAAACACCACTCTGTGTAAAGACCTTCCCTTATTTCCCATCCTTCAGCTCAAGTAATTGACTTGCTGGTTTCCCCAGAAGTGAACATTGAACTTGAAACTAAATTGCGTAAATTCCCTGCAAGAATGTCGCATTTGGTAATGCAGGCCATACATGGGTCAAATTCTGAACGATTTTTAGTCCGAAAATCAAAAACGTTGTTCACTCGGTAATCCGATGGTGCCATCAATGATTTCGAAAATCGGCCGACCAAGTTATAAAGTTCACCCCATATAACAGGTGAAACTTCTGTTCCTTCCAGGTCATGCGCATATTCTTTTCAGAAAAAGGATTGTACGATTTGACCATCATTGAGTCGAAAATCTGTAAATTTTCATGAATTTTCCAACATGCCAAAAAAGGGAGGAATCACAAAAATCGGCCAATGCCATTGACCCACTAACAGAGCAATAATCAGCCAATTATTCTTAGGTCTGATTTTCGGACAAAAAAATCGGTCGAATTTTGACCCATGTATGGCCGACATAAGATGCAGTGCCATTTGTGAAAACCAATAAGTCGTTATAATTATTATTATTAAAGCACTATCTTATGAGATCATTTAGGTCACAAAGGGGACCCCTCCCTTGGAGCTCAGGCCTCCTGCTTTAGGAGCCCGCTGTGCAGTACCCAATGGCTATGGTGAACTGGTAAATATTCCTTGGACCACTTTATCAGTTAATAAGAGCAAGCTGGATTTCTTGAAAATGAAAGTGCAAATGCAAAAATGCAATCACCGTAAGCAGCTGCAGTAATGGAAAAAAATATGTGTGTATATATATATATATATATATATATATATATATATATATATATATATATACTGCTCAAAAAAATTAAAGGGACACTTTGAAAACACATCAGATCTCAATGGGGAAAAATCTCCTGCTGGATCTCTATACGGATATGGACTGGGTAATGTGTTAGGAACGTAAGGATGCCCCATTGTTTGATGGAAGTGACCAACCTACAGAGGACTGAATTCAAAGACACCACAAAAATCAAAGTGAAAAAATAATGCAGCAGGCTAGTCCAGGCTAGTCCAAAATAGTTCATCCATGTGAAAAGATGCATGCAGTCCACTCCAAATCACCCCGTGATAAGCACAGCCGCTTCCCTGCACTCCCTTGCACTCACAGACTCTTGTTGCATATCTAATGAATGATAAGCAACAGCATTTGTAATGAAAAACATAGCCTTCAATGGATATCCACTCCTCATATCCACTCTCCGCTTTTCAGGCTTCCCAAATAGTCCTCAGCAAAGAAAAAGAAAAACTAATAGAGTAACTCCATTTACACCCAGATTTTATTTCAATCTCAGTTAAAATGCCACTTACAAGCATGAAGTTAAAAATGGCCTATCAAATCATACACAGATGTGCCCGTAAACCCGTCAGTGTGCTGCTTGCATGGTGTCTTACCCAGTCCCCTCACTTTCTAACAGTGACACATCACTTCCAGTGGGGGTTTGTCATCACTTCTGGTTGATGTGCAGTCCGACCTTAACGCGTTTCGTCTGCCAACTCTTTTAAAAAATTGGCCAGATGAAACACATTACGGCAAGGTTTCTCAACCAGGATTCCATGGAACTCTAGGATTTCTTCAGAGGTTGCTAGAGGTTCCTTGAGCAGTGAGCAATTCCTGCATCTCAGATAAGTTCCAGCTGACACCATTGATCTTTTTAGCTATCTGCAAGGAGGTAATCCATCCCAATGACCACAAGAGTAAGCAGCATTTTCCCACTGACCTTCACACTAATGTATTATGAGTTATTATGAGATGCAGTCATTTTTAGCAGGGGTTCCCAGGGACCAGAAAGTTAATTCAAGGGTTCCTCTGTGTTGAAAAGCTTGAGAAAGGTTGCATTAGGGTCTGAATGGATGACAACCAGAAGTGGCGTATCACTGATAGCGAGCGAGGGGACTGTGCAAGTGACATTTTAAGATGCTAAAGTGTAGTGTCCACAGACCCCATTGATCTAAATGTAGCCATGTAATTGGCTGCCTTGTACAAAATATTCCTAAACAACTCCCCAACCACAAATATTACACCAATGTTGTCTGCATTACTGTAAGGGAATTCCTAGCACCAGAAAACCAGTACAGACTTATCCTCATATCTGTATGCATTGCTCATGTGCTCAGACTTCTGATCGAAGAAGCAAAAGATGTGCTGTTCCAGTTCATCCCCCGCACGTGCAATGGGGCTCATACGCATTCCAATTAACGTACACACTTGGCGCCCAATGGCCTATTTAAGTTGGCCTGTCATTATGAGCAGTTCCTGAATGGTCTTCAGCTTGTTCCTGGGACCTGCTTAGCTGCTTAAACTCCATTCACCTGATTACTCTGACCTTGGCCTGTTTACTGGACTTGCCTTTGCCTACTGTTTCTGTACCGCTTTGCCCGGCTCTTACTGATCTTGGCCTGCCTCCTGGACTTGCTCTGCCTGCCAATTCAGTCCCTCACTGCCTGGTCACCATTAACTGCTGTATGCTGTCAGTCTCTTGGTCCTGTTTCATCTTCTGTTCTGGTGCCAAGCTGCTCCTGCGTCCCATTCGGAAAACTGCGACTACCAACTCTACGCACCTACAGAGTGGACACCACCAGCCAGCTACTCTGGCACTAATGCCACTCTACCCTCACACTCTCTGTCTCCACCTTCAGGAGTGTTGGGTAGGAGGTGCAAGAGAGGCCTCCATAACATTCCAGTCTTCACCAAGTACGTGTTAATTACCCTTGTCATGCCCTGCAGATTGTCCTGAATTATTCTTACTCTCTGTATTGCTTTCTATTCCCCATATATCAACACCAATTTTTTTACCTGAATACTGAATCCGACTTTGAAATTGTGCGACTTCACTTGAAGTTGCATGATTTCAAAGCTGGATGTCAGTGAGATTTCAGATGTGACTTGGAAGACATCTACGAGACCTCATGCACAGATGCTTTCTTCTACTTTTCCTGAACCATGGTCCTTGAGCTCAATGCTTGCACCGACAGAAATCTTATCACTTCCATCATAAGCCTTTTCTTTATTGTAAGAAATCTGAAGGTTGGTCACAACCTCAAGGACATCTAGTAGTCAAAGCCATTATCGGCATTTTGGGTAGAATGCAGACAATTTGTCTAAACAATTGATATTGTAAGTTAATTTCACTCAGCATTAGTGCTGCCCTTGGTGCCGTTTAGGAAGATGTTTTTTTGCAGGACACATCTGGCAGGGTTTCTGATAGAACTGCACACCATTTATCTTGATAATTGTATGGGTAATTTGGATTTCAAATCGTTTGTCTTGCAGTAAAACAGAAATAGACATTACCTCACCGGCAATAATTTTAATTTGGAAAAGGTTTTAATGGCATTGAAACTTTATTGCTTACTTGAATCGCCACACAGCGAGGACCCACCCAGATCATCTAATATTGCATGTGTACAGGGAGAAGGTCACTTTCTTTTCTGGGTGAAAAAAGGAATGGTCAGCCTAAATTTTTGAGTTTGTAAAGGTTTTTTGAGAATCAATGTTGCGGATGTTTTCAACACTTTATAACTAATTTTAACCTCCCTGGCGGTATTCCTGAGTGTAGCTCGGGGTAAAATTTCAGTATCAAAAGCCGTAACCCCGAGCTACACTCGGGCTTACCATGCGGCGTTGCATAGGGAGTCCCTGCAGCGCTTACCTTGTCCTTCGCTCCCGCGATGTGTCCCCTGCAGCGTCCCCGACCATCTCCTCCGGCCGATGCCAGCATCCAGCTTCTGTGTTTTGGTCCCTGTGACATCGGGACGTACGGGCGCCGCCGCCGCCGGCGGCGGGAAATTTGAAAATTAAAAAAAAATGTCATTTTTTTCAAAACGAATTTTACATAGTATAACATTCCTGTTTCAAACCATTTCACATACATTTTGTCCCGAGTGCTTTGTCCGGCGCCCTGCCTGCATTTTTACTGTTCTTTCTGCCTGGAAACTTAGAAAAGTCCATGGCGTCCAAAAAGCGTCCCTTTAGCTCAAAAGCGGTTTTAGATCAGCTAGAGAACAGCGATAGTAAATCAGAACTACTTGCAGAATTGAGTGATAATGATTCGTGGGGGAAATTCCTCATCAGACACTGAAAACGATTTTGCGACTTTGCTCAGCGATGTGCGAACTTGGCGCTATATTTCAAATTTCAGTGTTTTTGGTTTGATTATATTATTGAATTAAATGTATTATTATATTATTATTTTTTATGATTATTTATCAAATTATAATTTATGATTTCGTCTTTCAAATTTTATCATACAGATTTCAGTGAGTTATTCCTAAATATTACAGCCTACAATAAAAAAACTACATATTTCCATGCAAAATAATGGTACCGCTTTCAGCACCAAAAATCTGAAATAATCATACCGCCAGGAAGGTTAAATGTTATGTGTTGGATTGTTACAAGTTCTAATGTGTTCCTGTGAGTGGCTCACTGCCAGAGATCAAGGTCGCTTATAAACAGGCAGTTGCAAGGGATGTGGCATCCCAAAAAATGCTTAACCCCTTGCCCTCCAGAGGATTTACCCCCCTTCCTGACCAGGCCATTTTATGCGATACGGCACTCCGTTTCTTTGACTGACAATTGCACGGTCATGCAACGCTGCACCCAAATGAAATTTACTTTCTTTATTTTCCACAAATAGAGCTTTTGTTAGGTGGTATCAGGTTGCCTGTATGGTTTTTATGTTTTGCACTATAAACAAAAAAAGACAGACAATTTTTTAAAGAAAAAACAATATTTTTGACTTTTTGCTATTAAACAAGTCCTGTAAAAAAATATTTAAAAATCAAATTTCATCATAAATTTAGGCAAAAATGTATTCTGCTCATGTCTTTGCTAAAATCAATCTCAATACGTGTAAATTAATTGGTTTACGTGAAAGTTATAGCATTTACAAATGGCGCGGTATATATACTAGATTTTTTTTACTAGCAATGGCGGCAATCAGCAACTTATAGCGGGACTGCGACGGGAATTTTGACACGGGGGGGGGGGGGGGGGGGGCAGGGAACTGACTGGGTGTCACTGACATCTCCAGTGACACCAATACAGTGATCAGTGCTAATCAAAAGCACTGACACTGTACTAATGGCACTGGGCAGGAAGGGGTTAACATGAGGGGCAATCAAAGGTTTAACTGTGTGCTGTTTTACTATGTGGGCTGTATGTGTGTTTCACTGTAAGCACACTGCTTTCTATGGCTCTGCTATGCAGAGCCATACAAAGCAGTGTGCAGGATCTGACAGGGGAGAGGTCTGTGTTGTTTACATACAGGTTTCTTCCCTGTCGGAAATCCTCGGAGATCGCCGGGTGCCGGCGCGGAACCACTGGGTAGGACCCAGTGGTTGACAGCCAAGGCCGCGAATGGCAGTGCGGGTAGGGAGCGTGTGACGGCATGCTTGCCCCCTAGCCCAAACTGCAAAATCACATATATATACGTGATTTTGCACACTCCTGCTGCCCTGTAGTGGTATTTCTGCTATAGGGTGGCGCGGAAGCGCTTAAGATTTACTGCAATTTGCTTTCCTATTAATTCATATACTTAAAGAAATTGTTTCACATAATGGAAGGGATTTACTAAAACTGAAGCACGCAGAATCTGGTGGAGCTGTGCTTAGTAACCAATCAGCTTCTAACTTCTACAAGCTTGTTCGAGTAAGCTTTGCCAATAAAGCCCGGTAGCTGATTGGTTACCATGCACAGCTGCACCAGATTCTGCGTACATCGGTTTTAGTAAGGGCTCTTTCACGCGGGACAGACCTGTTTAGCGGATCCGCTTGCTCAGCAGGGGATCTCTGATGGGTTCCCCGCTGACAGCTGAATGTAAAAATTGCCGGTATTGCCCAACAAATATTTTTTTTTTTTTTTTAAACGTGTGGGGTCCCCCCCCGTTTGTACCAAGCCCTTTGGGTCTGGTATGGATTTTGAGCGAAACCATTTTTTTTTTTTTTAATTTTGGCATTGGGGTCCCCCACAAAATTCATACCAGACCATTATCCCAAATATGCAGCCTGGCAGGTCAGGAAAAGGGGAGGATGAGCGAGTGCCCCCCCTCCTGAACCATACCAGGCCACATGCCCTCAATATGGGGGGTGTTTTGGGGCAGAGGGCTCACCCCAAAGCACCTTGTCCCCATGTTGACTCTTGTGGCTGGTGGTTGTGAGTGTCTCTGGGCGGGGGGGCTTAACAAGGGGGCCCCCAGATCCTGCCCCCCCCTTGTGAATGAGTATGGGTACATATTATTGTTACTCATTCACACAAAAAAAGTGTAGTGTAAAAAATTACAGAAGACAGTCTTTGACAAGTCCTTTATTAAAAACAAGAATAAAAACAACAATAAAAAAAATGTCCCCCAAAGTAGATGCAACATGAATCACTATTCCACCACCAACCCGAACAAAGAAAATAAAAAAAGCTCTATTCGCAACGATGGCTCCTGCCGTCTGACAGCTGTTGCGGGATGACAGCTATTAAATACTGTAATGATATCACACATGGTTGGGGTGACCCCGCCCCCTTGTGGTGTCGTCATGTGATGTGATTGGCTGAAGCATTTCACCTGACCTGTGGTCAGGTGCATTGCTTTGGCTAATCACAATGCACTGTCAGGGCACAGTGCATTGTGGGGCGAGGCAGGCAAATAGCCTGCCGAACACCCTTACCATTCATGTGTTTGCCAAACGTACGAATGGCCGGTGTTCGAGTCAAACTTAGAGTCAACTCGAACATCATGCCCATCACTACTCATATTTGTGTATCTAGAACACTGCTGGTTCCTGTTTATATAAAGACCTCCAGGGTCTACTTCCCTAACACAATGTTTCTTAACCAAGGTGCCATGTGGGTTAACCTGGAGTGTCATGATCATGGGACCTAGTTTGCCCCTGATCAATGTCATGAGTTGCTATGGTGATGCTGGCCAGCTCACCCGCACCATGGCAACACATGACTCTGATCCAGGACAGGTAGCATACAGGGCAGCCCCCAGTATTTAGGAGAAGTCCCTCCACTTCGCACCTTCTTCTGTGCTTCTGGAGCCAAAAGGTAGAGCTCTAATGTGAAGAGGAGACTGTGTGATTGGGGGTTTCTGTGATTAGGAGGCTCTGATATGATGGGGGGGCTCATGTATACAACAGGACCTCTGATGTATAGGAGCAACTCTGATATGATTGGGGGGCTCTCATGTATAGGAAGGCTTAAGTATAGAAAGGCTTAAGTATAGGGTTGACTGACGATGATGGGGGACCTTTGACATGTAGGAGGATTACCTCTGAATTGATGGGAGGACCTCATATGTGACAGTGGACCCTCTGATATGACATTCATTTTATCAAGGCATTTGGAAGCATTGTCCCAGATTCAGGTTTTCCATTAAAAAGTAACCTTTATTTGACTGAAAATGCTGCCCTAACAGATAGGATATCAAAAACAGAAAATGTCTGTAGGTCCCAAGCAGGGGCGGACTGACCATTTGGAAACTCGGGCACTGCCCGAGGGCCCGGGGTCAGTAGGGGGCCCCACGAGATGCCCCTGGTACCTTTTTCATAGGCTTTTTTGAGTGTGGGCAAGGACACAGGGGCCCCATGATCCCCTATTGCCCGGGGGCCCCATGAGTTGTCAGTCTGCCCCTGGTCCCAAGATATCCTTCAGTGAAAAGGTGGGAGTTAGGTTCGGGGGTTAGATAGTAAGCTAGGTCACATCTACAGTCGTAATGCCACTTAAAAATACAAATGCTGCTGCTGGGCTGCCACTCACATTATAAGGCGAGTATGTTTTCTATCACACTTGGGTCCAGAAACAATTGAGTACTGACCGTGATACTTTTTTTATTTGCACTAACATACAATTTTCAGGACAAGCTTTCGGGGTATGTCCCCTCGCACATGGAAGAAAAATATATTTGAAATATATTTTTAAAATACTCTTCCCAAATATATTGCCATATATTTGAAATGCTACAATTTTGGCCATATTCAATATATTTCAGAATCTATTCAATACATATATATATATACTAGCTGTAGAAAAAACCATCAAAAGCCAAAAACAGCAGATGTAAAAACGTCCAGTATGCATGAGGACTAAGTGGAGAAGTAGATTGTGCCTTGCTGTTGCTAAGCCATTTGCAATCTGTCCCATGATCCTCCCCTTTGGAATAGTGACTTTGACAGGTCAAACTTCTCATAATAACCCCTAGATTAATTCCAGAACCAAAGATTATCACTGCAGGGGTATAGGGGGAGGTTCAGAGGATTGAAGATATTAAACCCAGGACCCTGCATTCACTATATCCGGTCTCCCGGGACCCTGCATTCACAATATCTGGTCTCCCTGGACCCTGCATTCACTATATCTGGTCTCCCCGGACCCTGAATTCAGTATATTCGCTCTCCCCGGACCCTGCATTCACTATATCTGGTCTCCCCGGACCATGCATTTACTATATCCGGTCTCCCCGGACCCTGTATTCTCTATATCTGGTCTCCCCGGACCCTGCGTTCACTATATCTAGTCTCCCCGGACCCTGCATTCACTATATCCGGTCTATACAGACCCTGCATTCACTATATCTGGTCTCCCGCACCCTGCATTCACTATATCTAGTCTCCCTGGACCCTGCATTCACTATATCCGGTCTATACGGACCCTGCATTCACTATATCTAGTCTCCCTGGACCCTGCATTCACTATATCCGTTCTATACGGACCCTGCATTCACTATATCCGTTCTCCCCGAACCCTGCATTCACTATATCCGGTCTTCCCAGACCCTGCATTCACTATATCTGATCTCCCCGGACCCTGCGTTCACTATATCTAGTCTCTCTGGACCCTGCATTCACTATATCCGGTCTATACAGACCCTGCATTCACTATATCTGGTCTCCCCGGACCCTGCATTCACTATATCTAGTCTTTCCGGACCCTGCGTTTACTATATCTAGTCTCCCTGGACCCTGCATTCACTATATCCGTTCTATACGGACCCTGCATTCACTATATCCGGTCTCCCAGGACCCTGCATTCACTATATCTGGTCTCCCACAGTACATACAACATGGAAATTCAATTTTTTTAGTAAATATAAACTGCTAAATACCTTTTCTCATCAGCAGTTAGAGCAGTCTTGTGGCTTCTATCAGTGTCCAGCCAAGCACTAGCTAAAGCTTGTATGAGGGGTTTTCTTTCTGCTCTAGGAGGATGGAAATCCCCTCACCTCTGTCTGGACAGTGCTGATTGGCTCTGTGCTGATCACATGCACTCTCCCAAGAAAAAAAACCTCTCCAGCAATATGCACCAAACTTAGCATGTGCATGCCTATGGTTCAGTCTGGAGATAAGTGGTGGTCCCTTGAAAAAAGGAAGGAACAGAGAAGAAAGGATCAAACAGCCTTTTTACACAATGCGGAGGATTAACCCCTTAGGTTCCACAGTGAGTATAACAAGCATGCTTTACTGCATCTACAGACTGATTTTACTGTTGTAGGTTTAGTAGCACTTTAATGAAGAGAGCAGCCATCATCACAAGGGACATTTCTCATTCAAAGTAAGTACAGTCCCTTGTGCCAATTAAAAAAAAAAAACTAACTAATCTTGAGCTGTATGCTTTATATGTCAATAGCTGATAGATTTCTAATTCATACTAGAATATTTGAGACATTTTAGAAGCTAAATATATCAAGATAAATAATTCAAACAGTTTTATAATTTTTTTCTGTGTTTCCTATTATTATTGTATCTGCTACTATACGTAGATGGTGCAACAGAGCAACAAGATGCAGAAGATCATTTAAGAGTCCCAGTTGCCTAATTAGCAACAAAAATTACTTACAAGGGCCTGGAACCATTTTGCTCATTTGGAACAATTTGCAGTTTAATGGCCAACCCTACACCTCTGGCACGGTAGGATTCTCTCAGGCCTCTTGCAGGCTCAGTAAGTAATTTCAGCTTTTTTTTTCAATAAATATGACTATAAATTGTTTGCTGTATCTGCAAGCTTGCTATCATACTCCATTTCACATAATTTGCTTTTACGCTGGCCAACTGTAACTGGACACATGACAGGTGTTGAGATAATATGGCAGGTGCTCAAAAACCATCAAGCCAATCTTAATAGAACAGCCAGGGTCATCTTGCAGGCAAAGCAATTCAAGCTATTACTTAAAGATACATACAAGGAGAGCTTGCAAACGTTGTTCCTTTCACCGTAATATAGAAATAAAGGGCCTGTTCTGGGTTTGGAGGAAATCTTCCAGCTGCTGGACTGCAAAGTTTGCAGAAGCAAGTATTGGCGTAACACTTTTCTTTGTGTGCTAAGACCCACAGACCTGAATATTCAGTCCCTGGATCCTGTCCTGGATAGAAATGTGCACGCTGGAAATTTTTTTTTAATTTCAGATGCATTAGTTCAATAAAGACTTTTATTGAACTAATGCATCTGGCTTAGTGGTTAGCACTTCTGCCTGGCAGTACTCGGGTCGTTGGTTCAAATCCCAACCATGGCACCACCTGCCTGGAGTATGCATGTTCTCCCTGTTCCTGCGTGGGTTTTCTCTGGGTACTCCGGTTTCCTTCCACACACCAAAGACATGCAGGTAGGTGAATTGGCACCTGTCTAAATTGTCTACAGTATGTGTATGTATGAATGTGAGTTAGGGACCTTAGATTGTATGCCCCTTGAGGGACTGATGTGAATGTACAATATATATATATGTAAAGCGTAAATTGACAGCGTTATATAAGTACCTGAAATAAATAAATATTTCATCATATTGGTTTTTTAAACAGATTCGTTTTCACAATTATTTTCGTCACATTCGGCATTTCCTTCGTATATATGTGTTGGTCCAGGTGGATTCAAAAAATGTTGCAGTTTTTTTTGGAAGACATATTTTGGGTGGATTCGATATTCATATTTTGAAGTTTTCAATATTTTCGAATGTAAAGTAGTAAATAATGCAAAATTCGTTGACCCCGAAATTTTTAAAACCTAAGAATTACATTAGACTGTGGAAGTGAAGTGACTGTGACAATTACAAATTTAAGTTAACATTTACTCAAATCTGAATGATCAAACATATTCAAAAACTGAATTCATTTCTCCATGGGTTTTGAAATGCTGTCGCATCATATGACATCATCCGAATGAAACAAAGGTACGGCCTATGGTACGGTCACACCGCGACTGACGACAGCCACTACCCACAGACCAGAGTCCCTCAGGGCGCGGAGTCTAAGCCCCAGGCTACCCTTCACCGGGGCCCCTGATCGTGGGGATGGACTTGATGCAGCCTGAGACCAGGTCGTGGCCCCCGAGTGACCCCAGCTGCGGTAACGACTGCCGCCAATGGCGTACAGCTGGTTTGAGCTAAATGGGAACACGTGTAGCGTAGTCAGACAGGCCGGGTCAATAACAACGGAGCAGATAGTACTAGACGGTAGGCAAAGAATAATCATGTCACGGCCGGGTTCAGCAACGGGAGGTCAAGTAAAGGGTCAAAGCAGTGAATAGTCTTGTCCAAGCCGAGTCGTTTACCAGGAGAGCAACGGGAACAGCACAAGAGCTTGAGACAAGGGAACATACAGGACACGAATGTAGAGGGCACTTGCAGACAGCAGGTTTAAATGTGCTCAGCCACACCCTTCTGAGGAGGAGCCGCAAAAGCCTGAAGGCATAAAGGTTCCCATCATGCAGAAACCCAAGATGGACGCCAGCATATGGAGATGCACAAGAAAGGTAGGACCTTGACAGTTACTAAGTGCATTCAGAGATTTGTAAACATCCGAATCTTGGAAAAACAAATTTCTGTCCTAAAATGCATTCGTTATTAAAAGGCATTGCAAATGTCTAGTCCTGGAGGAACATGGGGCAGTACCAAGTATCCCCAGAGGTTCCTGTACCTTGAGATGCCTCAAGTGACTGTTGCGGAGATGGCAGCAAGATAGCAACAATCACATGAACTCAAGGTTTAGTAACATTGTTGCTGTTAATGTGAGTGCCTGATTTTCTACTCAAGGTAATGATATGTTCTACTTGGAGAAGTCTTAGTAAAAGATTCTTAATATGAAGTGAACAGTAGGTTTCCCCCATCTCCAGTGGCCTTGGAAGTGAAAAATCTCTGCTGTTGGAAGTGAAGTGAACTCTGGTTGGGGATGAAAGTTGGGTTCCAAACAAGGTGTGTAGCAGGTCTTGTGCCCAGTGTGAGGGATCAGAGTGCACTCCAGTCAAGCCCCTTTCTTAAGTTTTGAATACGGTGAAGAAGGGTTAATAACTGTCGAATTTTTACTGCTGTTGGCAGGGGCGGACTGACCATTTGGAAACTCGGGCACTGCCTGAGGGCCCGTGGTCAGTAGGGGGCCCCATGAGATGCCCCTGGTACCTTTTTCATAGGCATTTTTGAGTTTGGGCAAGGACACTGGGACCCCATGATCCCCTATTGCCCGGGGGCCCCATAAGTTGTCAGTCCGCCCCTGGCTGTTGGTGAGCATGCTCCTTACATTATGTCACAGAGACAATAGTCACTAATACAGAAAGTGAAGGCAAACCCAAAGTGTAACAAACAATGTGAGTTGAAGTGTCACACAGCTGCCAAAAGGACCAAAATATGACTATTCCAGTAAGGGTGTGGTGGGCAATAAAAAGAGTAGCCAAGGCATTTCAGAGATTCAAAAACACCCCTTCAGTAGGACTTGGGATACAAAACAATGTATATGGTTTAGAAGTTAACTGCACCTTTAATGGTATTTCTTCCAGTGGGATCATCTGCACAGGTCTTTGATTTGGTAACTGCTAACAGGTTATTGTTTTCTATCTTGAGCTCTAAGGAAGGGAGTGTTTTTGAACCCCCAAACTGCATTGGATACTCATTTGATTGTACCCATGACCCTTACTGGAATAAAGTCATGGGTGGACATGTGCGTTTAGTTTTCAGATGAAAATTTCATCTTTGTATGCTAATCTCCAAAAGGACATGGTAACAAATGTCAACAAATCTGAAAAAAAGGTATACCAAAATTAACAAATACATTTGTTTGATTCAGATGGCATCACATGATGTGATAGTAGTTTGGACTCATGGGGAAATGAATTCAATTTTCAAATTTGTTTGATAATGCAGAATCGGATAATGAACGGATTCAAATTTCATTCCATTTCATTAATTAGGATGCACATGACGCCAGTCAATATTGTCCAATTAGCTCATGCCATTTCTCCTGATGGGTTGGACTAGCGTCCAAAAATATTCAATCCTTCCAGTTAGAATCTGTCTGATTCAATAATAATAGGGGCGATTGAAAAGTTCTCAGCCTACCCATGAAGCATTTGTCTTAGCTAAATTTTATTTTTGCTTCTTATAGTACATATCTTTGCAAGGTTCCATACCAAATTTTTCACACATAGCTTTTTCTTTGTTTCAGTTATTAAAGACTGAAGTGGTGAAGGTCATCATTGTCTGAAAGATGGAGAAAGTGAGCAAACGTGCTGTTATCCAATACCTGCTGAAAAAGGGAATGAGTGGACAGGACATCCACAAGGGTATGATGGAAACTTTAGGGGAGGATGTCCCTTCCTATTCCACTGTTAAAAAGTGGGTGGCAGAATTCAAGAGGGGGAACCCCTCTGTCCAAGATCTCGCAGTGGAAGGCCAGCAACTGCCTGTATGGAGGAAAACATCAGAGAAATCCAGGATCTCGTAATGGCAGACAGGCATGTGACAGAACGTTTCATTGCAGAGAAAGTGGGCATATCCCGGGAACGTGTTGGACACATTATAACAGTAGTGCTGGACATGCACAAGGTGTCAAGTCGGTGGGTCCCGAGAATGTTGACTGTTGAAAACAAACTCAACAGAACGCAGGTATTGGATAACAGCACATTTGCTCACTGTCTCCATCTTTCAGACAATGATGACCTTCTGCGCTTCAGTCTTCAATAACTGAATCAGAGAAAAAGCTATTTGTGAGAAATATGGTATGAAACCTTGCAAAGATATGTACTATGAGTAGCAAAAATAAAATTGGGCTAAGACAAATGCTTCATGGGTAGGCCGAGAACTTTTCAGTCGCCCCTCGTATATTGAATATATAGCAATCTTCTACAAAAACGGCAAAATATTTCAAATCCACCTGGCCCAACGAATGCTGAAGATACAAAACAAATTCAGAAAACAAATTATTATATTATTATTATTATTATTATACAGTATTTATAAAGCACCAACAGTTCGCTCAGCGCTGTACATTACAAAGGGAGATAGAACATGTGACAATACGAAAACAATACAATGTGATACACGAGGGGTTCGAGGGCCCTGTTCTTTCGAGCTTACAATCTAGGAGGGAGGGGATAGTGGTACAGGAGGAGATAGCTGTGGGGGATGGGGTGGTAGGAAGAGTGGAGGAGGTCGGCATTTAGCAGGGGGTGGGGTAGGCTTCCCTGAAGAGGTGGGTTTTCAGGGTGCGCCTAAATGAGAGGAGAGTAGGTGATAGTCCGATGGATTGAGGTAGGGAGTTCCAGAAGATAGGTGATGTCCTGGAGAAATCCTGGAGGCGGGCATGGGAGGAGGAGACCAGGGAACTAGAGAGAAGGAGGTCTTGAGAGGAGCGGAGTGTGCGTGTTGGGTGGTACTTGGCTATTAGGTCGGTGATGTAGTTCGGGGCAGTATGATGGACAGCTTTGTATGTCAGTGTTAGGATTTTGAATTTGATCCGTTGTGCAATCGGAAGCCAGTGGAGGGATTGGCAGAGGGGGGTGGCTCAACATAATAAATATGACGAAACAAAATTCTTCAATCAACTAATGCATCTGAAATGAAACATTTAGTCATTGGCCTTTCATCAGTGGTGTGGTAATTCAATTTGCGTTTTTGTGATATTACAGTACAAGCCAAGGAAACAGAGGAGATCTAGGGTATAGAAACCACAAGCCTGGGAATCAGACCACCTACATCAACATCCATACATTAATATAGGATAGCAATAGGAGTAAGATAACTTCACAGATCCAACACTATCTTTACACTTTCTCTAACTACGGGAAATCCAAAATGTCACTGTTATAACACAAGTAGAAGACATGCTAAAAAATTAGACAAATGTTCCAATGACAAATGTCAAAAGTGGGGTTTATCCTCACAATGAGACATTTCAAATAAATTCCTATTGTGTCACTGAGACAGAACATTAGGGGAAGTTGTCCTAGTTGGGACAATAAAAGCAATAAAAACTTGATTTTTTTCCCACTCAAAATGGAGTAACCATTTATCCCACCAATTGTAATTGACCACTTGCCCGGGTTAACACTTAACCTTTTGAAACTTAGCCCTAACTTTAGCAGGAACTGATGTTTTGTTGTATATCTTTTTTATGTTTATCTAATAAATATTTAATATAGGGGGCATCGAGGATCCCCATAGCACTACAGAGTATTACTTTTTAAGCCGAACTCTAAGCACCTAACTATTCATTTAGGGAGCAAAGAATAAGAGGGATAAGCCAATGCTCTGACCTTTTTTACTTGTGTTTATACATTTTAGCTGGAGCTATTGATTTTTGTAAACAGATAAATACAGCCTACAAGAACATGTAAAGGAGAGCCTCCATCTCCACGTTGCTCATAATTCACATTTTAAATTATATGCAATTCATTTTTTTCTGGTGAAAAGATAAACATTTCTACTTTATTTTTTTTGTCTGAATCAAAATAAGTAACAAGATTTGTCATCCAAAAAGCACTGGGTTGTCATACTCTAGAATCAGCTGCTAAATCTTCCAGTCAAAGAATGCTAGTTCCAGAATTAAAAGTGACACGAAACAATATCTTTATTCTCCAAAAATAATCCATACAGATCCATTACTTAATGGCTTTGTAATCAATTTCTTGAGATTGTTCCTTGCTTTGTTTGAACTTCTGTTTTTCCCTTTTACTTCTATTTGTTTAGAACATTGGTCTCCAAACTGCGGCCTGGGAGCTAGATGAGGCCCTTTTCTTGCTTTTATCTGGCCCTTGAGGTATTATTCCAGCAGCTGTCAGCAAAAGTGGGGCATAGTTCCTGCCACTGACACTGACAATGGGGCACTATTCTTCCCACTGATACCAATGATGGGGCACTATTCCTTCCAGTGATACCAATGATGGGGCACTATTCCTCCCACTGATACCAATGATGGGGCACTATTCCTCCCACTGATACCAATGATGGGACACTATTCCTCCCACTGATACCAATGATGGGGCACTATTCCTCCCACTGATACCAATAATGGGGCACTATTCCTCCCGCTGATACCAATGATGGGACACTATTATTCCCACTGACACCAATGATGGGGCACTATTCCTCCCACTGATACCAATGATGGGGTGCTATTCCTTCCACTGACACCAATGATGGGGCACTATTCCTCCCACTGATACCAATGATGGGGTGCTATTCCTTCCACTGATACCAATTATGAGGCATTATTCCTCCCACTGACACCAATGATGTGGCACTATTCCTCCCCTTGATACCAACAATGGGGAACTAATACTCCCACTAATACCAATCTCGGGACACTATTCCTCCCACTGACACCAATGATGGGACACTATTCCTCCCACTGACACCAATGATATGACACTATTCCTCCCATTGATAGCAATGAAGGGGAGCTAATACTCCCATTGATACTAACGATGGGGCACTATTATTGCCCTAATACAAATGATGGGGCATAGTTTACTCCCACTGACACCTGGACATATTCTTCTCCCATTGGCCACAGTCCAGCCCCCCTAAAGTCTGAAGGACAGTAATCTGGCCCTTCATTTAGAAAGTTTGGAGACCCCTGGTTTAGAGCGAGCAGTGCAAATTAGTTGCATTCATGTACACTTCTCTATGCACACTACAAATCGCATAGTCCATCTCAGGATCAAGTAAGAGGGTGGCTACATTCCTACATACAGTGGGACCATGGAGAACAAATGCAGCCACCCTCTAACAGGGAGTCAGACAAAAAATTATTTGGAGATTTGGAGGTGGCTGATAGCAATAGTAGGTATTTAACCTCCCTAACGGTATTCCCGAGTGTAGCTCGGGGTAAAATGTCTATACCAAAAGCGGTAACCCCGAGCTACACTCGGGCTTACCATGCAGCGCTGTATAGGGAGTCCCTGCTGCACTTACCTTGTCCTTCGCTCCCGCGATGTGTCCCCTGCAGCGTCCCCGGCCATCTCCTCCGGCTGATGCCGGCACCCGCCTCCTGTGTTCCGGTCCCTGTGACGTCGGGACGTACGGGCGGCGGCGGCGGCGGGAAATTTGAAAATTTTAAAAAAATGTCATTTTTTTCAAAATGATTTTACATGGTAAAACATTGCTGTTTCAACCTATTTCACATACATTTTGTCCCGAGTGCTTTGTCCTGTCCCCTGTCTGCATTTTGATTGTTCTTTCTGCCTGGAAACTTAGAAAAGTCCATGGCGTCCAAAAAGTGTCCCTTTAGGTCAAAAGCGGTTTTAGACCGGCTAGAGAACAGCGATAGTAAATCAGAACCACTTGCAGAATTGAGTGATAATGATTCGTGGGGGAAATTCATCATCAAACACTGAAAACGATTTTGCGACTTTGCTCAGCGATGTGCGAACTTGGCGCTATATTTCAAATTTCAGTGTTTTTGGTTTGATTATATTATTGAATTAAATGTATGATTTAGACTCTTGTTCAGACAGATTTCAGTGAGTTATTCCTAAAAATTACAGCCTACAATAAAAAAACGACATATTTCCATGCAAAATTATTGTACCGCTTTCAGCACCAAAAATATGAAATAATCATACCGCTAGGGAGGTTAAGGAGTTAAAATATACAACTGAAAAGAATATGTCTTTTAACCACCTCCTGTCCGGCCGTTGTATATAAACGGCCAGACGGTGGCAGTGCAGGAGCGGGTGGTGGAACACTGATCGTCGTACACGACCTCTGTCTGAGGTCCCGATTCATGTGATCACTGATTGGCCAATCAGTGATCACATTTAGAGTAGTAAGCAAGATATCACTTCTGACATCATTGCTTACTACATGTGAAATCTGTGAATGATCACAGAGCTCACATGGTACAGGGCTATTCACAACAGCCTTGTACCATGTGACAATCTGTGACCAATCACAGCTCATACAGTATTTCTCAATGGCTGCAAGAATGCAGCCAGAGAGAAGGAGAATTGATTGCTTTTACAGCCTTTATGGGTGTCACCATGGCGACACTGTACTGCTAGGGTGACAGTATGTAAAAAAAAAACCCATGAATAATAATATAAAAAGATAAAATAAAAATGTAAAAAACAGTTAAAAAATTATAACTTTTGGTTATAAACTAACTTGGGTTTTTTTTTTTACTAAAAAGATAACAGAATACATTTTGGCCAAGATGTATGATGAAATATTATTTATTTGCAAATTTTTATAAGAAAAACACTTTTTTTCAAACTTTTTGGACATTTCATTTACATAGCAAAAAAAATAAAAATCCCAGCGGTGAATAAATACCACCAAAATAAAGATTTATTTGTCTCAAAAAAATGCTAAAAAATTCATATGGGTACAGTGTTGCATGACCGTGCAATTGTCATTTAAAGTGTGATAGTGCTGAAAGCTGAAAATTGGCCTGGTCAGGAAGGGGGTAAAAGTGTCTGGACTTGAAGTGGTTAATAAATGAGAGATTATTGTCCTTTAACCTCCTTAGCCGTATTCCCGAGTGTAGCTCGGGGTAAAATTTGAGTATCAAGAGCGGCTTACCATGCGGCGTTGCTCAGGGAGTCCCTGCAGCACTTACCTTGTCCTTCACTCCCACGATGCGTCCCCTGCAGCGTCCCCGGCCATCTCCTCCAGCCGATGCCGGCATCCGGCTTCCGTGTTCCGGTCCCTGTGACGTCAGGACGTACGGGCGGCAAATTTGAAATTTTTAAAAAATGTAATTTTTTTTAAAATGATTATTACATAGTAAAACATTGCTGTTTCAACCCATTTCACATACATTTTGTCCCGAGTGCTTCGTCCGGCGCCCTGCCTGCATTTTGACTGTTCTTTCTGCCTGGAAACTTAGAAAAGTCCATGGCGTCCAAAAAGCGTCCCTTTACGTCAAAAGCGGTTTTAGACCCGGCAAGAGAACAGCGATAGTAAATCAGAACCACTTGCAGAATTGAGTGATAATGATTCGTGGGGGAAATTCGTCATCAGACACTGAAAACGATTTTGCGACTTTGCTCAGCGATGTGCGAATTTGCCTCTGTATTTCAAATTTCAGTGTTTTTGGTTTGATTATATTATTGAATTAAATGTATTATTATTATTATATTATTATTTTTTAGGATTATTTATTAAATTATAATTTATGATTTCGTGTTTCAAGTTTTATAATACCCGGAATGTTTACTAGACTCTTGTTCGGACAGATTTCAGTGAGTTATTCCTAAATATTACAGCCTACAATAAAAAACTACATATTTCCATGCAAAAAAATGTACCGATTTCAGCACAAAAAATCGGAAATAATCATACCGCCAGGGAGGTTAAATGTTATGTGTTGGATTGTTACAAGTTCTAATGTGTTCCTGTGAGTGGCTCACTGCCTCTGTTGGAAGTCTACACAGAGATCAAGGTCAGCTTATAAACAGGCAGTTGCAAGGGATGTGGCATCCCACAAAATGCTTAACCCCTTGCCCTCCACAGGATTTACCCCCCTTCCTGACCAGGCCATTTTTTGCTATACGGCGCTCCGTTACTTTAACTGACAATTGCACGGTCATGCAACGCTGCACCCAAATGAAATTTACTTCCTTTATTTTCCACAAATAGAGCTTTCGTTAGGTGGTATTTGGTTGCCTGTGTGGTTTTTATGTTTTGCACTATAAACAAAAAAAGACAGACAATTTTTAAAAGAAAAAACAATATTTTTGACTTTTTGCTATTAAACAGGTCCAGTAAAAAATATTTAAAAATCAAATTTCATCATAAATTTAGGCAAAAATGTATTCTGTGACATGTCTTTGCTAAAATCAATCTCAATGCGTGTAAATTAATTGGTTTACGTGAAAGTTATAGCATTTACAAATGGCGATATATATATTGGATTTTTTTTTTTACTAGTAATGGCGGCAATTGGCAACTTATAGCGGGACTGCGGCAGGTATTTTGACACTGGGGGGGGGGGGACTGACTTGGTGTCACTGACATCTCCAGTGACACCAATACAGTGATCAGTGCTAATAAAAAGCACTGACACTGTACTAATGGCACTGGGCAGGAAGGGGTTAACATCTGGGGCGATCAAAGGGTTAACTGTGTGCTGTTTTACTATGTGGGCTGTATGTGTGTTTCACTAGACTCTTGTATGGACAGATTTCAGTGAGTTATTCCTAAATATTACAGCCTACAATAAAAAAACTACATATTTCCATGCAAAATAATGGTACCGCTTTCAGCACCAAAAATCTGAAATAATCATACCGCCAGGGAGGTTAAATGTTATGTGTTGGATTGTTACAAGTTCTAATGTGTTCCTGTGAGTGGCTCACTGCCTCTGTTGGAAGTCTACACAATCAAGGTCGCTTATAAACAGGCAGTTGCAAGGGATGTGGCACCCCAAAAAATGCTTAACCCCTTGCCCTCCACAGGATTTACCCCCCTTCCTGACCAGGCCATTTTTTGCTATACGGCACTCCGTTACTTTGACTGACAATTGCACGGTCATGCAGCGCTGCACCCAAATGAAATTGACTTCCTTTATTTTCCACAAATAGAGCTTTCGTTAGGTGGTATTAGGTTGCCTGTGTGGTTTTTATGTTTTGCGCTATAAACAAAAAAAGACCGACAATTTTTAAAAGAAAAAACAATATTTTTGACTTTTTGCTATTAAACAGGTCCAGTAAAAATTATTTAAAAATCAAATTTCATCATAAATTTAGGCAAAAATGTATTCTGTGACATGTCTTTGCTAAAATCAATCTCAATGCGTGTAAATTAATTGGTTTACGTGAAAGTTATAGCATTTAAAAAGCACTGACACTGTACTAATGGCACTGGGCAGGAAGGGGTTAACATCTGGGGCGATCAAAGGGTTAACTATGTGCTGTTTTACTATGTGGGCTGTATGTGTGTTTCACTAGACTCTTGTATCCAAAAAAGTGCTTAACCCCTTGCCCTCCATAGGTAAAAAAATGGTACCGCTTTCAGCACAAAAAAAAATCGGAAATAATCAGACCGCCGAGGAGGTTAAACTGATAGGAAATATTTGAATTATAAGGAAATTTAAACTACCTGGAAGAAACCCACAAAGAACAACAGATGATGCTACTGATGGGGTTGTATTCAATAACCTCAGTATGGCAAAACCAGTATGTCGCTGTGCCTCACTTTATTACTGAAGAGTAGCACTGAATTGCTCTTTTGTCTCTCTAGCATCGTGAACATTCTAAATAATGAATCTCATACCTGTACCTCCGATTATGTGCCATATTGATCTTCTATTATATCATTAGACTCAAAGCTCCTGCAAGTAAAGCAGCTGTCCCTGTGTACTGGAGCCCATCACATTTATGCCAAGGCAAGATCAATGTGGCCTGTTACCGTGAGCACTGCAGTAAAATGCACGGCACGTTTCTGAATAAGGAACGAGATGTTTGGCGATCATTTGTAAGATAAATGAGAGATATTACATTAGCAGCTGCACTAGGGAGGAATTTCTGGCCGGACAATGATGAAGTCATTTCTGCAGAAAGTTCCTGCCATGTCTGTATTTGGCAAGGATCCCCAGTAGTCCTGAGTGCTATAAAATAAGGCGAATAGCCAGTAATTACTTCTTAGAAAATTGTGTCATTGGATGGAGCCAGGTTATTGGGTAATAACTGAACAGTTTCACTCCCTCCAGGCTCGTAATATGTCAATATCAGCAGAAAATGCTGAAAAAGAGCGACAGAAATTCAACAAATAAAAAGTGAAGCAACGTTGAGGGAATAAATATGAGATTAACGGATCAGCATTTGAACCACAAGGGATGTGTTGGAAACGTCATCGTCTGATTATAGAGCATAGTGAAATAAATTTAAAGAAAGTACTCTGCCCAAAGCAAAACCCAAACATGAGTTGTAGCAATATTAGAAAGCTTCATATAGCCTGGAGGTACGACTTGTGCTACTGCATAGGTGCCCTAGAGGACAAGAGGACTCCACAGAGTAATCTTTAGAGGAATTATTATTCTAGGGCTTGATTTCAGGTCTGAACATTAATATTTGCAAGTTGATCGCTTGGATCGTGGAGTTTAGAAATGTGCACGACAGAAAACATTTGTTTCATTTTGTTATGGATTTGTTTGTTAAGTTAATAATTTCATTTTGTCATATTCGGTATGTTAAAATGACTCATTTTTGAAATTTGTCTCGAATATATATTATTTTCAAATCGATAATTGATAAACCGCTCTGCAAAAAAACTTTTTATTCTCCAGGGCCTCTGCTTAAAAAATATGTCATGTTTGGAGGTTCTAAGTAGTCTTCGAGCAAAAAAAAATGTTGATTTTTATGTGTAGGAGAGAAATGTCAGAAGTACCGTATTTTCCAGCGTATAAGACGACTTTTTAACCCTTGAAAATCTCAAAAGTCGGGGGTCGTCTTATACGCCGGTATACGGCATACTGACACTTGGGGGTTTATTTACTAAAGCTGGAGAGTCCAAAATCAGACTCACTTCTGCATAGAAGCCAATCAGCTTCCAGGTTTCATTGCCAAAGCTTCATTGAACAAGCTGAGGTTAGAAGCTGATTGGTTTCTATGCAGAAGGGAGTCTGATTTTGGACTCTCCAGCTTTAGTAAATAAACCCCTTGGTGTCAGGGCAGCACTTTTTAGGGGGGCGGTGCGGTTCCGCCGGCCGCCCCCCCCTTCCAATGGAAGGGACACTAAGTACAGGGGTGGGCAGGGGCTGCTCTTTCTTACCTGGCTCCGGTCCCAGTCCCACGACGATCCAGTCCAGGAGGCGCGGCTGCTCCTTCATTCAGTTCGGCTACTGGATGTTCGCGCGGCAGCTTGGCTCCGCCTCCTCACTGGTGATTGGCCGCCAGAGCTGTAGCTCAGGAAAGGCACACAGGCAGCCAATCACCGGCGAGGAGGCGGAGCCGAGCGGCCCCGCAAAAATCGAGTGAGGGAGCGGCCAGTAAGTGTGCCGTGCAGAGGTGCTGCTGCAACCACATATGCTGGCTGCAGCAGCACCATACTGGAACAGGGGACAGCAAGTGTCATTGGTGTCAGTGGGAGGAATAGTGCCCCATTCCACTGACACCAACGATGGGGCACTATTCCTCCCCCCCACTGACACCAACGATGGGTGACTATTCGGATCCATCCTGCGGGGATCGTCAGCTTGCTTTACAACTTACCTTTTTGTGGAGCGAGTCCGGTGTCACCCTATGCGGTCAGTGTCACTCGGTGCGGAGCGCACCCCCCGCACCTGCCTCAGGATGCCACTGATCCCACCACTGGACAGTCTATAGGAAGTTTCCATGTTATGCAGGAATCTGCAAGATATTGTCTTTTTTTTGTGCTTAGATTTTTGGCGCAGGCTATTCTGTACCAGTAAATGTGGTAAATTGTTAACAGGCAACATGGTTCTATCTTGCTCCCTAGTCTCCTCCTCCCACGCACGATTGCAAGACTTCTCCATGTCCTCCCCCATCCTCTGGAACTCCCTACCCCAATCCATCAGACTGTCACCTTCCCTCCTCACCTTCTGGCACTCCCTGAAAACCCACCTCTTCAGGAAAGTCTACCCCACCCTTACCTAACAGCCACTCTCCCTCATTCCTCCTACCACTCCATCCCCCACAGCCACTTCCTCCTGTACCACTACCCCCTCCCTCCTAGATTGTAAGCTCGAAAGAGTAGGGCCCTCGAACCCCTCGTGTGCTGTTTGTAGTTGCTGTACTGTTTCATGTATTGTCCCCCCCTCTATTGTACAGCGCTGAGCAAACCCTTTGGCGCTATATAAACTCGATGTAATAATAATAATAATAATAATATTAGAGCAGGTTTTGGATTTGATAGCATTTATGACTGTGATATTTTAGTCATTTTTCTGTTACAGTATACATTTAGGTATCACCATACATTGCCATGATGAACACACGTTTACTACGGATCTGCTCATTCATCGCATATTACAGTATCTTGTGTGCCTGCGTATAGTTATGCCCCGTACATAAGAAAATCGTACAAAAAATTTCACGGAAGCACTGGTTGAACAATTTTCTCTTCGTTGATGAGCAGGATGTTTTAACGATATTGTGAACAAAAAAATCCGGTTGAACAACAGTGAAAAATTTTGTCGATTTTCTATGCGGTGGTATGACGGTCGTACGATAAAAATCTATCAAGCGCTATCACACATGAGCGGAAACAGAAGATGACCCGGATGTTTATGTTCAAGAAATCTTCGTAAACACGAACGAAAAATCCAAATGTTAAAAGTAGATTGTCCCTAATGAGATCATGAAACCGGAAGTCTGCATATTATATTTTATGTACCACTATGCATGTATATAGGTCATGTAATAAACAATATTATACTCATTGCTGGTCATTGTTGTGTATATCGCTCGTTCTGGCCGGAAGGGCGTGGCTATAGGATCACACGCACACTGCATCACTTCCACTTGTACAGAAGACATCAACACCACGTATTGCCCGACGAACGATTTTTTTTATAGATTGGTTAATGTGGGCCACAATTTCGACCAACGAACGAACGCCTCTCGGTCGTCACATAACCGATCGGTCGATTTTCTAATTGTGTATTCCCACCTTAACTCTTAAAGGAGAGCTCCAGCAAAAATCTATTTAAGACCCTATAGATATGGGCTTCAGCTTGTATAAAAGCCGTGTGTACAGCAGGCTTGTGCATAGCTTTCAGCCAGCTTCCAGCAGCCTTGTTGAAGTCGTAGCTGTGCCACAATAAAGGTCAAAACTAATGCAAAGCCAAACTGTGAAAAGAACTGATTTATACTTCAGCATGTGGACCCAGATTACTGGATTGCAGTGATTTAAAGGAACCAGGTGACCCAATGTCTTGTAGCTTGCTGAATGCTTTGAAAACATTTTGTAGAAGCTTGCTGTGCTCATTGCTCTTTCCCATACAGAAGCTTACTGTATATGTACGAGGCAGTGTACCGTACTCTCCTTTTAGAAATCCAGCCCTTTCACCACTTGAGGGTCAAGTGGCAACTTTAGCTTGGGTGCCTCTGGTCTCTACTTTCTGTTTCTGCTATTTTATGAATGACTTTTAAGTTACTGCAAATGGCTGTCCATAGATTTCTAGGAAGTATTGCTCAGAAACACTTGGGGGCATTCCGAATAAAGAACCTGTTACCTTTCTTTGCAAAGGCTTAGGTTCACTTTAGGTTATTGGTTTTGGTCTTGTTCTCAGAACTTCCAACAAGCCCTCATTTGAAACTGAATCCCTCTGTCTCCAATGCAGCCTCAGTTGTACTTCTTTTCGGTCTGATGTTTACATCTCTATACTAAACGTTCTTTCTACTATTAAAATTGTTATGCTGCGCTAAATGTTTTATCCAACCTCATTATCACTGAATTTGTAATGTTGAAACGCCAATATAAAGGAAAATAGAGGTAAAAAAATAATTTGTGTTGTTTAACCCAGCCTTTCTCAACCAGGGTGTCCAGGCACCCTGGGCTGCTTTGAGGTTTCTTCAGGGGTGCCTTGGTAAAATGTCTAAAAATTGCCCAAAACTTGTATACAAGCCAGCAGGTGGACAAGCCTGCCTTTTAGTTTATAAATCACCTCTAATGTTGGATGTTGCTGTGTTATAAAAACCATTAGGATAGTTTTTCACATTTTAGAATGGGGTGCCCTTTTAAAATTATGGACAGTCTTGAGGCACCCTATTTTAGAATGGGATGCCTCAAGACTGTCCATAATTTTAAAGGTTGCCTCAGGGCTGTCTGTACTTTTTAAAGGGTGCCTTGACTGAAAAAAGATTGAGAAACACTGGTTTAGCCAACCATTTTCTGCATATTAGATCTTTGTGGTCTGTGTAACTGAGGATGTGGATGGTACTTTGGACCTCCCACCTTCCCTTGAGGGGTGGGGGGGTGGGTTCTATGTAACATCATACATTAGATGAGGTGGAGGTTTGTGGGTAACCTTTCATTGATCTACGGAAGGGGGTTGGTCCCCTGAAAACCGCCAGCCAGTGTGGTCATTCGTTTGGTCCCATGAGGGCAGAGGGCTTACGTCTGGTTTCTGTATTTGTGATATGCTACCCATCCAATTTGGTTTGTGACTTCAACTTGTCATTTTCACCTTTTATTAAAGTGTTGTTGATAAAACATTAGGCATTTGAGCCTTCAATTTTGTTGTTTGTCCACTAGAGCAGTGTTTCCCAACCTTTTTTCAGTCAAGTCACCCTTTAAAATTTTGGACAGTCTTGAGGCACATCATTCTAAAATGTGAAAAACGATAGTTTTATATAACGCAGCATCATCCACACATGTAGGACACCCAACACTAGAGGTGATTTATTCTTCCAAAGCTGGTACTGACTAGTATTCCAGTGTTTCTCTTCTCCTTCAGTTTTTATCCATCACTGAGCTAATGTGACCCCAGCTGTCAGGAGCCGCCACGATCCGCAGCTCGGCGCAGGCGCACTGTGCTCGTTCACGCTAGTGTACGGGCACTAGGTCCTGGCTGGCCGTGACAGAGACGGAACCCACGCATGCGCACTCGGAGTTGCAGGTGCGCGCCTGGCACCAATAACAGCGCAGGGTTTGATATTTAAATCGCCCTGCGCTGCCATGTATTGCCGTTTGGTCTCCCTGTGTTCCTGATCCTGTTTCCATGATTCTTGATCGTTGCTGACTCGGCTTGTTCCTGGCCTTGCTGTTCTCTCCTGCTCTGACCACTGGCTTGTCTGACCTCCCTCCTGGATGCCCCCTTGTGGATCTGATCTTCTGTTGCTGACCTGGCGTGTGACCCGACCATTCTCTGCCCGCTGCTTTGTACCGCACTGCTCCCACGGTTACCGACTCGGCTTGTCTGACCACGCTCTTGCTCATCCTTCCATCCACCTTGCCCTGGCATATCCGCCTCTTCACATCAGGCTCCCACCCTGCAGGATTCCTCTACCACGGGTAGGTGTACTCGGGAGCCGCGACTTGGTCTCTGCTCGCTTCAAGTCCATCCCCACCATCAGGGGCCCTGGTGAACAAGCGAACCGGGACTTAGACTCCGCGCTCTGGGGAAACCTGACCAGTGGGCTGCTAGAGGTACCGCCAGGCGGTTCCGTACACCAGAACTGATGGAGAGGGGCAGGGGAGGGTCAAACTAGGATGCTGTACAGGCAGCTGACATCCTCCTTATCAGCTGATGTCATTTGTTGTCAGGATGCCGGTGGCTAGAAGGTTGTAATGGTGCACAATGAACCTGTGTTTTGTGTAACTAAAAGGCAGGCTTGTTCCACCCACTGCCTTGTATACAAGTTTTGGCCAATTTTTAGACATTTTGCCAAGGCACCCCTGAAGAAACCTCAAGGCAGCCCAGGGTGCCTGGGCACCCTGGTTGAGAAAGGCTGCAGTAGAGGGTAAGTCTGTCTGTTGTTAGCAGCCTATCCGGAACCAGTGGGCTCTCCAAATGTTTTTTTTTTCCATCTCACTACTTTGTATGAACGAATATCAAAGTCTTAACACCTATTGGATGCTTCTTTTCTTCATTGGATCAACATGGCAGCCAAGCAACTAGCATTTTAAAAAGCCACCAATGGCAGCCTGTATATTCTCTTAGTACATGTTTCCTTAAAATCGGTAATCTTATTTTAGAACAGCCCCTGGATACATGGAGATTTGATTTGGGTAAACCTGTTTATGTCTGGGAACAGCTCTATTGATCTGCAGCTGTTTCAGCGGAGGGTCCCTTGAGTATTTTTCGAAGGGAATATAATTGGATTTAATGAAACTGTTTTTTTTATGTGTTTGTTCTGATTTGGAGAATTGTAGTGCTACAGATGTTCTGACACCCACTGAAGAATGAAGTGTTACGTTTTACCGAAATCATTAAAGTGAAATGCCAGGATGCTTGCAAGCTGTATAAAAGTGCCAGTGCTTCTACTTTTTTTTAATTGAGTTCTTATTAAATTGTAACTAAACTTTAAAAAAGCCTGTATGTCATCACTTTCTGTTCATTAAATTGTAAACTAGAAGCAGAGACTTCAGATGCAGACTAATCAGAGCTCTCATTGCCCCATCCTGCCCAGGTTTGGGAAGTGTTTGTACTCTTTATTACTTTGACATAGTCTGAACACATCTCATATGTGTTGCAGCCTTCAATATAGAACAATAAACATCTTCCTTCGCCAGGTACATTAAAGTGATCAGGGGTGGACTGACCATTTGGAAACTCGGGCACTGCCCGAGGGCCCGGGGTCAGTAGGGGGCCCCATGAGATGCACCTGATATCTTTTTCATAGGCATTTTTGAGTTTGGGCAAGGACACAGGGGCCCCATGATCCCCTATTGCCCAGGGGCCCCATGAGTTTTCAGTCCGCCCCTGAAAGTGATCCTACATTATTTTAAATAGCAAACATGTTATACTTACCTGCTCTGTGCAGTGGTTTTGCACAGAGGAGCTCCCATTATCCTCTTCTCAGAGTCCTCCGACAGCACTCCTGGCCCCTCCCTTCTGCTAAGTGCCCCCAGAGCAAACAGCTTGCTATGGGGGCACCCAAGCAGGCTTGTTCCTGAGCCACTGCTGTGTCCATTCATACAAAGCCATGTCTTAGCCCCACACCCTCTCTCTCTTCATTGGCTCACTGGCTGTGATTGACAGAAAGAGGAGCCAATGGCTCCTGCTACTGTCTCAGCCAATGTGGAAGGGGAGTCCCCAGAGAGCCAAGGCTCTCGTGCACATCTCTGGATTGCAATGGGGCTCAGGTAAGTATTGGGGGGCAGTTGCACACAAGGTTTTTTTTACCTTCATGCATAGAAAGTAAGGCCCGGAGCAAATAAAAAGAATATAGCAGCGGGCAGACATGACTGTGTGAAGAGAGGAAACAAGCTGTGAAGGGTAAATGAAGGTGGTTTTTATTAAGTAGGAAGCTTACCTGATTGGCGGGTGGTATGTGGCCGAGTGGGGTCTTGGGTGGTTTAAGGAGGGGTCGAACCCACCAGAGCTTGGTGGATGCAGAAGACAGCTTCCCGCCCACCCTCCCTGTTTGTTTTCAATGGTTCAGACTTGTGGGTTGGTGGATGTTATGGCAGCTGGGCAATGTTGGTCTTTGCAAGTGGTGGAAATTTAGGCTAAGAGAACGGTTCGGGACACATCGGTTTTACGCGTCCCTCTGATGTATTCTTGTTAATGATAGTTTACCGGGAAAAGGGAAATTGTTGGATTGCAGATAGTGTGTTGTCTCTGAGCCGGTGTATTGCAGCTCGAGGCCTATTGGGGTAAAGGTTCCGCAGAGTATAATGGAATATAGTTTTGGGTGCCTTCAAAGACCAACAAGCCTAGTGGTAACCTGTTTCTGTTTTAAGGAATGTTTATTCTTTATGTTAATTTAAGTTGAATTGTTAATAAAAGGCTGTAATGGCCATTTTCACTCCATTCGTTGTGTGGCCTCCTTTATTTTCATAAGTAAGGGGTTATGGCCTAGTAGCCATTTGTTAGAGTGGGGGACATCTGTTCTACACTAGACATGCATGAAGAAAAAAACATGGAGCCTTTAGAACTTTAACCACTTGACCTTCAGAAGGTTTCACCCCTTTCATGACCAGGGCATTTTTTTTTTTGCTATTCAGCAGTGTGCTATCTTAATCGGTTTTGTTCAGTCATGCAACACTGTACACAAATACAGTTGCAAGAAAAAGTATGTGAAAACCTTGGTATTACATGGAGTTTTGCATGAACTGGGCATAAAATGTGCTCTGAACGTCATCTAAGTCACAACAATAGAAGAACACAGTCTGCTGAACATAATACTACACAAACATTAGATGTTGCCATGGTTTAATTGCACATAACATGTAAACAATCACAGTGCAGGGAGGAAAAAGTATGTGAGGCCCTAGCTTAATGACTTCTCCCAGAGCTAATTGGAGCCAGGAGTGAGCCAACCTTGACTCCAATCAGTGTGATGATATTGGATGTGTTGCTGACAGCTGTCCTGCCCTTAAAAAACACACACCTGTTTTGGGTTTACTGGTTTCAAGAAGCACTGTTTGATGTGAACCATGCCTCGCAGAAAAGACCTCTCAGAAGACCTACGATCAAGAATTGTTGACTTGCATGAAGCTGGAAAGGGTTACAAAAGTATCTCCAAAAGCCTTGATGTTCATGTGTCCACGGTAAGACAGACTGTCTACAAATGGAGAAAGTTTAGCACTGTTGCTACTCTCCCTAGGCATGGTCGTCCTGTAAAATGACTGCAAGAGCACAGCGCAGAATGCTGCATGAGGTAAAGAAGAATCCCAGAGCGTCAGCTAAAGATCTACAGAAATGTCTGGCACATGCTAACATTTTTGTTGACACATCTACAATAAGGAAAACATTAAACAAGAATGGAGTACATGGGAGGACACCACAGAGGAAGCCATTGCAGTTCAGCAGACTGTTTTCTTCTATTGTTGTGACTTAGATGACATTCAGAGCACATTTTATGCCCAATTCATGCAAAACCAGGGGCGGACTGACAACTCATAGGGCCTCTGGAAATAGGGGATCATGGGGCCCCTGTGTCCTTGCTCAAACTCAAAAAAGCCTATGAAAAAGTTACCAGGGGCATCTCATGGGGCCCCCTACTGACCCCGGGCCCTCGGGCACTGCCTGAGTTTCCAAATGGTCAGTCCGCCCCTGTGCAAAACTCCACGTAATCCCAAGGGGTTCACATACTTTTTCTTGCAACTGTAAAATGTATATCATTTTTTTCACACGGATAGAGCTTTCTTTTGGCGGTTTTTATTCACTACTGGGCTTTTATTCTTTGCTATACAAACGAATACATACTGAAAATTAAAAAAATAAAACATTTTTCTTAGTTCCTGTTATGAAATTTTGCAAATAAACAATCTTTCTTCTTAAATTTAGGCCTTTATTTTTCTATTAAATTTCATCTTTCTGTTCATGCATTTTCTCACCTCAGATTTAATATTTGTATCTGCAACTTGTAAAAGTTTCATTATATGAATGCCTCACGTAGACCACTGCTCTGATTGTACTACTGAGTTTTTCCAGAAGCCACCTTTTGTTACCGTGTAGGACATGACTTCATAACATGACTTCAATGATGCTCTATGTTCTGCTTTCTATGAATAAAAGTCAATTGTTTAATAAAAAAAAAAATGAGGCCAAAACATATTCTGCTACATATCTTTAGTAAACATAACCCAAACCATGTAATATTATTTAGTTTGTGTGAAAGTTAGAGAGTCTACAAACTATGGTATGTATAAATAGAAAATTGATCAATTCTGATTTACTGATGGCCTCATTTCTCATTTCTTTGAGGTCCTAAAATGGCAGGACAGTACATATACACCCCAAATCATCCGTTTTTGGAAAGTAGACAGTGTGAAGTATTTAGTAAGCAGCGTGATGAGTTTTTTGAAGTTGTAATTTTTTTGCCACAATTTTTGGAAAATGAAGAAATTAAATACAATTTTTTCAAATTTAATTTTTTTAACATTCTGATTGGTCATAGCAATCACATGATACCCCAGCCATTTAAAGTGCCTGAGTACCAAGCTCCGTGATCTGTGGTGTCCACAGGACACAGTGATCAAGGAATCGTGCCACTGCGTGCCCCGGGGGTACCAGTACATTGCCCAGCTTGGCTTTGTCGCCACGCAGTAAATGTACTGTGGGGGGGTGACAGGTGGTTAAATTAGTAGCACTGTTACGGTGTAAAAGCTAACTGTCCCTGAGCAGACTGGACCAGTGAGGGTCCATTCACACAATGCACTGCATTAATACAATGAGCTAAGGTGTGCAGTGTAAAGCCTAATTGAAATACAATTTAAATCAACTAAATACATTCTAGGTGCATGAAAACAAAGGTCTGCAAAGACCAGATCAGCCATGAAGGTCCTGTTGAGAGCAGCATCAGACGTCTAGCAGGACTCTAGTCCAGTATGGACTCTAAGCATTTTGATTCTATGTTCACATCCTGCATTACCATTCAGATATTTGGGTCCTTGTTATCACTTGGTCACCCAGATATCTGTCTGGACACTTCTGGGTCACAGTGCTCGGATTGTTTTTCAATACTAATTGGCCTATATGTATTCAAGTTCCTTCCTCACTGTATATGAGTGTACTGCTGCCCATGAGGAAGACTTGTTTGAAACACGTCAGACATTTTTCACGTATGTAAATTTTGTACAAGATCTGAAATTTTGAATATAGCAAAGCTTGCTATAGGGGATCATTGTAATACCAATTTTGTCCGCCATGGATTGTATGCTATATGTAATTTTATTTTCATACTAATAAAAAGACTTGTAATTTTCTGGCAAAGGTTAGATCTTCAACTTGATTAACGACTTGGTGGAGTCAATAGTGGAAAAGGATCTGGGGGCTCTTGTAGATCACAAGCTTAATAATGGCATGCAATGCCAAGCTGCGGTTTCTAAAGCGAGCAAAATCCTCTCTTGTATTAGGAGAGGTATAGACCCCAGAGAGAGAGATATCATTTCCCCCGGTACAAATCATTAGTAAGACCTCATCTGGAATATGCAGTTCAGTTTTGGGCACCAATTCACAAAAAGAACATTGGGGGACTGGAGAAAGTGCAGAGAAGGGCAACCAAACTGATAAGAGGCATGGAGGAGCTCAGCTATGAGGAAAGATTAGAGGAACTGAATTTATTCTCTCTTGAGAAGAGGAGATTAAATGAGGATATGATCACCATGTATAATACATAAGGGGGGATATGATCTCCATGTATAATACATACGGGGGATATGATCTCCATGTATAATACATAAGGGGGGATATGATCTCCATGTATAATACATAAGGGGGGGATATGATCTCCATGTATAATACATAAGGGGGGATATGATCTCCATGTAAAATACATAAGCGGGATATGATCTCCATGTATAATACATAAGGGGGGATATGAACTCCATGTATAATACATAAGGGGGGATATGATCTCCATGTATAATACATAAGGGGGATATGATCTCCATATATAATACATAAGGAGGGATATGATCTCCATGTAAAATACATAAAGGGGGATATGATCTCCATGTATAATACATAAGGGGGGATATGATCTCCATGTATAATACATAAGGGGGATATGATCTCCATGTATAATACATAAGGGGGGATATGATCTCCATGTATAATACATAAGAGGGATATGATCTCCATGTATAATATATAAGGGGGATATGATCTCCATGTATAATATATAAGGAGGGATATGATTGTTGGTTATGTGTTATAGAAGACACTGGTAGTGATAGCAGAATTCAGACTTTACTTGTGTGGCTTAAGTTACAAACATACAGAGCACATTTCACAGCAGACAGATTACTTCCTGAAGATAGAGAGAAGAACAGGAAGAACCAGCAAGTATTACATATATACAACTAGTAACCTTTAGTGTACAGTGCCATCTACTGGTCAAGTGATATTAACACACAATACTGTATATAGTACATTATAGTACATGCTGTTGCATTCCCAACACCCCTTCTCAAGGGCATGTGCATAACTATATGACATTTAGTCTCTTTTGTAGAAAACAATGACGTTCTCTTGTTTTTGGATAATCTGGTTCCATTGGTGTTTGCACTTCCTTTGCATCTTGCATGTGAAACTGTTCTAACATTTCTGTAATATTCTGACTTTGGTTAAGAAGATAGCTTCCATCTTCTTCCCGCTCTATTTGAATTCCTAGGTAGTGAGTAATGTTCCCCAACTCTTTAATTTCAAAATTTTGTTTCAGTTTGTGAACTATTTGGTCATAGTCCCCTTCTTGTTCTGGCTCTTGTCCTGCTTCGCATGGGTCAGTGTCTCTTGCCGATTCAGCGTGTAAATCCTCTCCATATTTTTCAAGAATTGTATTATCTGGTGCTTCACTTTCATCAAAATAAACACTGCGGCTTGCTGTGACCTTGTTGGTCTTTGGACAAAGGATTCTATATCCCTTACTCTGCTCACTGTAGCCAACCAGAATGCCTTCTATGGCTTTGTTCTCCAACTTTCTGACTTGCAATGTGGGCATATGCTTTACAGCCGAGCACTTTGATGTGTCCTATGTTAGGTTTTGATCCATTCCACATTTCATATTGTGTACTCTCAATAGCTTTTGATGGGAGCCTGTTTTGTAGGTATGTTGCAGTCATTATTGCTTCTCCCCAGTATTTGTTAGGTAAGCCAGCGTCCGTAATCATACATCTGGTCATTTCTACAAGAGTGCAATTCTTTCTTTCAGCTACACCGTTTTGCTCAGGAGTGTATGGTACAGTTGTTTGGTGTATAATACCTTGTTTCTTTAGGTATGATTCCATCTCTTTATTCATATATTCCCCTCCATTGTCAGTGCGTATTATTCCAGGTTTCCTTTGAAACTTGTTGCTTGTCATAGCTACAAACTCTTGAAGTTTTTCTAATGTCTCACTTTTGTGCTTCATTAGATATGTTATTGTGTACCGGGAATAATCGTCTATGAAAGTCAGTAAATATCTGTTCCCGCCAGGTGTGATGGTTTTCATTGGTCCGCACACATCACTGTGTATCAGTTCCATGGGTTTAATGGTTTTACTCTGACTGGTCTGTGGAAGAGGGGTTCGGGTGGCCTTTGCTTTGATGCAACACGTGCACTTGCTGAGAGTGTGGCAAGGCAATATTTTCATGTCTTCTGATAGACCTCTCTTTGCAAAGTCCTTTATAGCTTCTGGGTTTCGATGCCCCAATCTTCTATGCCACAGGTGGATGCACTTGTCATGTGGGTTATGAGTTGCTGCATTAGCCTTCTCACTTTCAGTGACGATTTTGTACAGATGTTCATTTAATCTTCCTCTTGCTAAAATTTGCTTTCCATTTTGAATTGTGCATTCATTACCTCTGAACTGGACAGTGAGTCCATTGCTTGCAAGGGTTTTAACTGATAGGAGGCTTCCTTCTAGGCTTGGAACATATAGAACATTCTTTACAAGGATGCTCTGCTTGCCCCCCTGATGGCGTTTTGCAGTTCAGAAATCCCTGACCATTACCTTCCGCTGTAATACTTTTCCCATTTGCTAGGAAGACTTTATCTTTTACACTAAAATCAATTTCTGTGAAGAATGTCTCGTCGCTTGTCATGTGACTTGTTGCCCCTGAATCAATGTACCATCCATGTGAGGTACTATTCTGAGTCACTTTAAAAGTACCACTCCATGATGCACTTTCATTTTCTTTCATGACCGCTTTAGCTCTTTCTCTTGTGGGTAGCTCCCGCTTTCGCTGCTCAGCTTTCCAGATTGAACAGTTCTTTTTCAGGTGACCGGCCTTTTTGCAGCGAAAACATACCCTGGTTTCTTTGCTTTGTCTTATGCCTTCATGCACCTTCAGAGCTGCCTCTGGTCTCTCATTCTCTTCACTATGCAAATTTTCCTTTCTTCTGCTGTATTCATCAATTAATTTTCCCTTAACATATTCTAGCGTCAGTTCAGTTTCCGGTCTAGTTTCTAGAGCATTTATAAGGGCACTGTATGATTCTGGAAGGCTGCACAGAAGTATTGACAGAACATGGTTGCCTTTCAATTCTTCACCTATTGCACCCAGCTGGTCCACAATTTCTAGCATGGCATTTACATGTTCACCCATTTCCTGCCCTTTTTCCAGCCTCATCTTATACAGTTTGCGTAGCAGATATAGTTTACTGTTTAGGTTTGCACATTCATGCAGCTTCTGTAATGCAGTCCACATATCTTTAGCTGTGCTTTCTTTCCTTATATGAAGGAGTTGATCGTCCTCCACTAACAGGCTTATGACTGCTTTTGCTTGCCTGTTTTTTCTGTCCCATTCTTCTGGGTTGTCATTGGGTCTGTGTGTATCTAGTACCGGCCACAAGTCATCTCTAGATAACAGCATTTCAAGCTTAAACTTCCACAGCTGGTAGTTCCTATTGTTGAGCTTTGCTATTGTAAACTTCATATCTGAAGCACTTGCCATCTTTCAGTGAATTGGATACAGCTATTGTTTCCTCACACAGGATTTGATAGGATTTTAAATGCAGCACTTACTTGCTTGTAGTTCTCCTTTTTTTTCAGTGTCTGGAGCTGGGCCCATAACCTGTTGGTTATGTGTTATAGAAGACACTGGTAGTGATAGCAGAATTCAGACTTTACTTGTGTGGCTTACGTTACAAACAGACAGAGCACATTTCACAGCAGACAGATTACTTCCTGAAGATGATAGAGAAGAACAGGAAGAACCAGCAAGTATTACATATATACAACTAGTAACCTTTAGTGTACAGTGCCATCTACTGGTCAAGTGATATTAACACACAATACTGTATATAGTACATTATAGTACATGCTGTTACATTCCCAACAATGATCTCCATGTATAAATACATCAGTGGTTCATATAGTGAACTCGGTGTAGAGTTATAACCCCTGAGGTCATCACAGAGGACAAGGGGGCGCTCTTTACGTCTGGAAGAAAAGTAAATTTAATCTCCAAACACAGAAAGGTTTCTTCACAGTGAGAGCTGTGAAAATGTGGAATAGACTCCCTCAAGAGTTGGTTCTGGCCAGCTCAGTGGATTGATTTAAAAAAGTCCTGGATTCTTTCCTAGATACACAGAATATAACTGGATACTAACATTTATAGGTAACGTTGATCCACAGAATAACCGATTGCCTCTCAGGGGATCAGGAAGGAATTTTTTTCCCTGCAGGAGCAAATTGGATCATGCTTTGCTGGGTTTTTTTGCCTTCCTCTGGATCAACTGTGGGTATAGGATTATAACTTTTTTTTTTTAATGGTTGAACTGGATGGACTTTTGTCTTTTTTCAGCCAGACTAACCATGTAACACCTCTCTACACTCTAAAAGGGCTGGGCCCTTGAGCTCAGAACTCTAAACTTAGTAAAGAGCCTACAGGCAAAGAACCTTGACTTTTTTGCACCTCTGAAACATCAACAAAATCTGGCAAATAATAAAACCTAGAAAGCCCCAGAGCACATGTAAAGTGAAAGAACCCATGCAAAATGGGAAATCAGAAAGTGCTTAAAGTAGGGAAACATATCCCTACAAAAGTATTAAACTCATTAAATAAATTATTTCCATCTCAGATGCCTGATGTGGATGCAGCCATTGCCTGATTCCAGGGATGCATATTAGTTACAGGCAGGGGCGGACTGACAACTCATGGGGCCCCCGGGCAATAGGGGATCATGGAGCCCCTGTGTCCTTGTCCAAACTCAAAAAAGCCTATGAAAAAGGTACCAGGGGCATCTCATGGGGCCCCCTACTGACCCCGGGCCCTCGGGCAGTGCCCGAGTTTCCAAATGGTCAGTCCGCCCCTGGTTCCAGGGAAAGTTAAGCTAAGCCAATTGGTCATTTGATGTAGATGAGCACATACCATATGTACTGTGATGTACCTTGTTGAATGAGCCTTAAAGAACTAAGCTTTTAAAGGTCAAACAAATGACATAATGATATATCAAGTTACCTTAAAGAATAGGACTGCTACCGCCAGATTTTTTGTAAACCTTCCAATAACTGATGGTGTCTCTGGGTACAAGCCCAGTACAGTGCTCACAGCAAAAAAGAACATAAAAGTGATAAATGAGTATTTTCTCCTACAGGAGGAAAGAGTGCAAAGTGTGTGCCAGCCCTGAGCCGAAACTTGACAATAGGAACAGGAATCTGAAATAATTTTCAGAAATGTTAAACGATAGATTTAATCATAGGAACGTCTGGAAATGGAACATTTTTGGGTTAGTGAGGACACAGTATATGGCTAAACTCCAGCCTAACCTGCTTTTTAATTTTGCAATAGCTTGGGAAAGGGTTACATCCACTGTTGATATTGCTGTGTGAGTTCCCTTTCCTGAATGGTCAGGTTTTTGCATCCATCTTGTTTTACTATTTCCTCTGGTACCAAATTGTATTGTAACTGTAATGTGTACCTTCATCTTGTAAAGGTCTGCGCAAACTGTTGGCGCTATATAAATCCTGTATAATAATAATAATATTAATAATAATATTTTGTAATAAAAATGCATTTCAACATGCAGTATATATATATATACATATATATGTATATATATTTATTGAAATATATTTTGAAATATATTGAATATGGCCAAAATTGTAGCATTTCAAATATATGACAATATATTTGGAAAGAAAATATATATTTCAAATATATTATTCTTCCATATGGGTTGAGAACCCCTGTTCTAATCTATTACCTTTTGTATCACTCAACCCTTCCTCCTAGATTGTAAGCTCTAAAGAGCGGGGCCCTCTGTTTCCTCTTATAACAAATTGTATCGTAATTGTAATGTCTGCCTTCATTTTGTAAAGCGCTGAGCAAACTGTTGGCGCTATATAAATCCTATATAATAATAATATTAATAATAATATTTTGTAATAAAAATGCATTTCAACAAGCAGTATATATATATATATATATACATATACCATATATATATATATATATATTTATATATATTTATTTATTTATTGAAATATATTTTGAAATATATTGAATATGGCCAACATTGTAGCATTTCAAATATATGTCAATATATTTGGGAAGAATATTTTTAAAATATATTTCAAATATATTATTCTTCCATATGAGTTGAGAGCCCCTGTTCTAATCTATTACCTTTTGTATAACTCAACCCTTCCTCCTAGATTGTAAACTCTAACGAGCCGGGCCCTCTGTTTCCTCTTGGACCAAATTGTACTGTAACTGTAATGTCTACCTTAATTTTGTAAAGTGCTGAGCAAACTGTTGGCGCTATATAAATCCTGTATAATAATAATAATATTAATAATAATATTTTGTAATAAAAATGCATTTCAACATGCAGTATATATATATATATATATATATATATATATATATATATATACATATACCGTATATATATATATATATATTTATTTATTTATTGAAATATATTTTGAAATATATTGAAAATGGTTAAAATTGTAGCATTTCAAATATATGTCAATATATTTGGAAAGAATATTTTTAAAATATATTTCAAATATATTATTCTTCCATATGGGTTGAGAACCCCTGTTGTAATCTATTACCTTTTGTATCACTCAACCCTTCCTCCTAGATTGTAAGCCAGGCCCTCTGTTTCCTCTTGTACCAAATTGTATTGTAACTGTAATGTCTACCTACATTTTATAAAGCTCTGCACAAACTGTTGGCGCTATATAAATCCTGTATAGTAATAATAATTTTAATAATAATATTTTGTAATAAAAATGCATTTCAACATGCAGTATATATATACATATATATATATGTATATATATATATATATATTTTTTTTTATTGAAATATATTTTCAACCCTTCCTCCTATATTGTAAGCTCTAAAGAGCGGGGCCCTCTGTTTCCTCTTGTACCAAATTGTATCATAATTGTAATGACTGCCTTCATTTTGTAAAGCACTGCGCAAACTGTTGGCGCTATATAAATCCTGTATAATAATAATATTAATAATAATATTTTGAAATTAAAATGCATTTCAACATGCAATATATATATATATATATATATATATATATATATTTATTTATTTATTGAAATATATTTTGAAATATATTGAATATGGCCAAAATTGTAGCAGAATATTTTTTAAATATATTTCAAATATATTATTCTTCCATATGGGTTGAGAACTCCTGTTCTAATCTATTACCTTTTGTATCACTCAACCCTTCCTCCTAGATTGTAAGCTCTAAAGAGCGGGCCCTCTGTTTCCTCTTGTACCAAATTGTATCGTAACTGTAATGTCTGCCTTCATTTTGTAGAGCGCTGCGCAAATTGTTGATGCTACATAAATCCTGTATCATAATAATAATAATATTTTGTAATAAAAATTAATTTCAACATGCAGTATATATATACATATATATGTATATATATATATATTTTTATTTATTTATTTTTTTTATTGAAATATATTTTGAAATATATTGAATATGGCCAAAATTGTAGCATTTCAAATATGTCAATATATTTGGGAAGAATATTTTTAAAATATATCTCAAATATATTATTCTTCCATATGGGTTGAGAGCCCCTGTTCTAATCTGCCCTGGATATCTGGAAACCGATTGATCTCTTTGATAAAGACAGAAATGTTCTGTTCCATTATATTGTCTAGCTTTGCCTCTATGCATGGAAGTGTCCACCAGCCTTAGTCTGGAATCATTTTGCACGCAAACATCTTGTCACTTTATTGTGAACACACGGCACTGAAACAGTAGACTTTAATCAATGCATGTCCAATGTGTGATCTTGTGGCTGCATTATTTCTGCTGATACTACACTTCATCCGATCCATTACGTGGAGCGCAGGAGGGTCTAAAGGGAATATATATTTCAGCTGCGTATGAGAGGTTTATCTATTTCAGTTCACCACAAGAGAAAATATATACTGAATAAGATGACTTGGAAGTGACATATTACTACTACACAGCATTAAGTCTGATGTCTAGGAAGTGGGCTGCGTGGCACCATGGTACGATAACATGTATGTAAGTGCAGCGATTGGCTCAGAATTGCAAAAGTAAACGATCCTATAATTAAATAATAGCAGTATGTGGACTGTTATTATCAGTGGACATGTGCGGTTTGTTTCGTTACGAATCGAATCTCGGACAAATTTTTTCACTGTTCGGATGTATCAGAATTCCGAATTACAGAAATAATGAATTTAAACGAATCCGAAATAACGAAACAAAATTTGTTCAAAATTCGAAAAGAAAATCGAAAACAAACTAAAAAACAAAATTGAAAACAAACTAAAAAACAAAATTGAAAAAAATAAAATCGAAAACAAAATCGAACAAAAATTCGACAACAAATTTAAAGTGGAGCTCCACCCAAAAGGGGAAGTTCCGCTTTAAGGACTGGTCCCCCCAATCCCTGTTAAGGATTGGCACCTTTGGGGAACGAGTGGTATCTGAAATTGTCAGGTACCCGCCAGGGGCAGACTGACAACTCATGGGGCCCCCGGGCAATAGAGGATCATGGGGCCCCTGTGTCCTTGCCCAAACTCAAAAAAAGCCTATGAAGAAGGTACCGGGGCCATCTCATGGGGCCCACTACTGACTGGCCCTCGGGCAGTGCACGAGTTTCCAAATGGTCAGTCTTCCCCCTCGGGAGAATATTTGTATAACCTGAGGTACCAGGGGCATCTCATGGGGCCCCCTACTGACCCCGGGCCCTCGGGCACTGCCCGAGTTTCCAAATGGTCAGTCCGCCCCTGGTACCGGCTCCCACTTCCGCTGCGATCACCTAGGTCACAGGTGTCAAACTGGCGGCCCTCCAGCTGTCGCCAAATTACAAGTCCCATGAGGCATTGCAAGATTGACAGTTACAAGCATGACTCCCAAAGGCAGAGGCATGATGGGACTTGTAGTTTTACAACAGCTGGAGGGCCGCCAGTTTGACACCCCTGGCCTAGGTGAGCGGAAGCAGAAGTTGTCCTCCCCCTGGTAGTCTTCTGGGACACGTGACAGGTCCCAGAAGACTACAGGACCATTCAGAAAGCTCAGCACTACTCGCGCATGCGCAGTGGGTACCCGGCTGTGAAGTCGCAAGCTGTCACAGTAAGGTGCCCACACTGAAGATACCGGCAGCGGGAACAGAGGGCGGCTGGTGAAATGGGCTGCAAGGGGAAGGGCACCATGGGATTAAGGGACAGGTACTGTAAATGTCCATTTTTTTAAAAGTCAACAGTTTTTTACTTTAATTTTTTTTTATTTTCACTGGAACTCCGCTTTCAACTCAAATTTGAAAACAAGAATATTAATGATTAGAAAATCAAACGAATATTCTTGAAACAAAAATTCTCAAGTGAAAATCTACACGTGTATGGCCAGCTTAACTTTTCGAATTTGGTTGAATTTTTTTGAATTTGATTGAAATCTTTTTGATTTCGACCGACTTTTCGAAATTTGTTGAATCAATTTCGAATTCGGTTTAACCAATGTCAAATATGAATACTTTTCGAATTTGGTCAAAATGTTTTCAGATTGAATTCGAATACGAATTTCCGAAACAAATCCCGAAAATTAACGAATTTACCCAATCCAACTACACAAAATTTGTTAGATTTCAAATCGAAATGAAACCAAACATATTTTTTTGTTTTGCACATGTCTATCAGCTAACCCTACTTGCACTTCAACTGCTGCCATGCCTTCTAACACATATACAGCTATAGCTACATCATAAGCTGGTCAACCACAAAATAGAAAATTACATTTAAAGCATAATATTGAAAAGTCAATCTATGCAAAAGTAATATTTTAGTTAACCGCTTAAGGACCCCTCTATAGCAGATGTACGGCTACAGGGCGGCACTTGTGAGCAAAATCACTTAAATCTACGTGATTTTGCATTTCCTGGTAGGAGGTGCGTGCATATTTTTAAAAATATATTCTTCAGATTTTTTTTAACATAAAAAAAGTAATTTTAACATATATTTTTACATATATTTCTGAATGCATTCCAAAAATGTAGATTTGTATTTTTAACCATTTGCCGCCCGCCCTATGGCCAAATGGCGGCCGGCAAATATCATCAGCGTTCCGGGTGGACGCCATATGGCGTCCTCCCGCACATGCACAGATCGCGCTCCTGCAGAGCCGCGCGATCTGTCACCAGCCGTGTACCTCGGACACGGCTGATGACAGATCTGAGTATCGGCCCCTGTTGCCGGTACCATGTGACCTGCTGTGACCAATCACAGCAGGTCACATGACAGTTGTATACAATGGATGGCTTCATTCATGCCATCCATTGTATACTAGTGTCTAGCTGTGAATGGTCACAGCTAATCACATGCACATGTCATGTGATTAGCTGTGGCCAAATCACAGCTAAGCACAAAAAAAAAAAAAAAAACCTGAATGAATCGATGTCATTCAGGTAAATGCTTGTTTATAGCAAAGTAATTCTTTGCTATAAGCAAACTGTGTAAAAAAAAAAAATACTGATCACTTCCCCAAAGTAGTACAATGTTACTATGGTAACATTGTACTACTTTGGTCATAGTGAAATATGAAAACAAAATCTTAAAAAAAGAAAAAAAAATTAATAAAAAGAAAATATATATATATATATATATATATATATTTTTTTTTTTTTTTTTTCATACTGTCACCAATCAGTCTCCCTGATCACCGCCATGCCAGTTATATGATGACGCTGTACTGCACTGGTGACAATATGTAAAAAAAAAAAATAGTGAAACTAATTTTTTTTATTTTTTCATTTTCCGAAAAATTATGACAAAAAAAATACAACTTAAAAAAACTCGCCATTCCTCTTATGAAGTACGTCGGACTGTCTACTTTGAAAAAAGGGGTAATTTGGGGGATATCTGTACTGTTCTGACATTCTTGGACCTCAAGAAATTAGATTGGCCGTCAGTACTTCAGGATTGATCAATATTCAGATCTATCCCATAGTTTGTGAACTCTATAACTTTCCTACAAACTAAATAATACATCCTAATTTGGGTTATTTTCACCAAAGACATGTAGCAGAATACATCTCGGCCTAAATTTATGAAGAACAATTATTTATTTGCAAACTTTTATAACAGAAACAAAGAAAAATGTGTTTTTTTCAAAAATTTTTGGTCTTTTTTTGTTAATTTAGCAAAAAATAAAAACCCCAGCAGTGAATAAATACCACCAAAAGAAAGCTCTAGTTGTGTGAAGAAAATGATAAAATTTTAGCTTGGGTACAATGTTGTATGACCGCGCAATTGTCATTCCAAGTGTGAGAGCGCTGAAACCTGAAAACTAGCCTGGGCAGGAAGGTGTAAAATTGCCCGGTATTGAAATGGTTAAAGACATACAGTATATTTGAAATGTATTTTTAAAAATATTTTTCATATATTTTATAATGAAAATGCATTGCAACATGCAGTGTATATATATATACTGTATATATATATATATATATATTTATTCAAATATATTTTGAAATACTGTATATTGAATATGGCCAAAATTGTAGCATTTTCAATATTTCAAATATATGGCAATATATTTGGGAAGGATATTTTTAAAATATATTTTAAATATATTTTTCTACCATATGGGTGACCAGTTCCCTCCTGGCTCTTTCAGGTTTGGAGCGACATCCTGATCCAGGGAGGGTCTGTGTTGTACCAGATACCTTCCACTTCTTAATAATAGACTTCACTGGGCTTCTAGGCATTGACAAAGCCTTTGAATTTTTTTTTCTATCCATCTCTTGACTTGTGCCTGTACACATCTTTGTCCTGGAGATCCTTTGACAGTGCCTTGCCACCCATAGTTGATTTTTTTCTTCATTCACACTATCAGGGACGGAAATGCTCTAGGAAAGCTCTTTTCAGGTTGAGCTATTCGAAATGACCACAGCTGATCACAGTTGAAAGTCAAATTGCTTTCTGTGCCATTAGAAGTTGATTAGCTACACCTGAGTGAGTCATTTTTAGGAGGGGGTGATCCTTTTTCCAACTCAGTGATTCTGTTTGTTGATTTTTTTTTCTCTGACCGGTTGGTGTCTTATCTTTCAAATGAATGTTATAAGTTACTGTATGAAACAAAAACTGTGTCTGTCTTCATTTCAGGCTGCAAAACAACAAAATGTGATACTTTTCTATACCCACTGTATATATAATGTTTGGGGGTTCAAATAATTTTCTAAAAAATGCTGACTTTTTACATTTATGTGAGAAGTGTCAGAATAGGCCTGGCCTTAGGCTCCATGTACACGGGACACTTCTGAACGATGGAAACTGACTGCTGGAAAACGTAGGTTAAAAAACGTCTGTTTAGCCGCGTTTGCATACCGCGTTTATGTGCGTTTGCGTTTAGGAACATTTTTTAAAGATAACCTCAGGAGACCTTCCAAAATGCCCCGAATGCACTGAAAAACAGTAAATAATTAACTATTTCAGACATTTTGAGAGCAGAAGCAGAGAGAGCAGTATGTGTTGAGATTAGCTGTCTTTTTTTTTGTGGTGGTTGGATGTGTTCCGGCTCATTTCTGTGCAGAAATTATTGCAGCAGTGTCTAACATATTTTCTTTCATGCGAAACCTCAAAGTATGGTGTACCGGGTCCATTTGAGTACCGGGAAAATGCTTTGCATGCATTTTTCATGATGAAAAAAGGCTCTGGACAGCATCTGGAAATGAAAGTTAAAAAAATGTGTTTACATGCGTTTACAAGTGTTTGGCGTTTGAAATGCTGATAAAATCTACTCCGCGTTCAAAAAAACAACTGTAAACTCAATTATTGTTGCATAGTTAGACTGAAGGACACGCGTTTAACCACTTTCCTGCCACCCTATAGCAGAAATACTGCTACAAGGCGGCAAGGGTGCGCAAAATCACGTGTATATATGTGATTTTACCTCTCCGGGTAGGGAGCGTGCCCAAGCTACATGCGCGCCCTACCCGTGCTGCCATTGGCGGCCTCACCTGTCGATCACCGGGTCCCGGCCTGTGATTCCCCACCCGGCACCCAGCAATCACCGTGTATCACAAGGGGAGAGACCTATATGTAAACAATACAGATCTCTCCCCTGTCAGCTCCTGCACCCTGCTTTGTATAGCTCTGCATAGAAGAGCCATACAAAGCAGTGTGCTTACAGCTGAAAGCACACACACAGCACACATAGTGAAACAGAACACAGCACACAGTTAACCCTTTGATCGCCCCACATGTTAACCCCTTCCTGCTCAGTGTCATTAGTATAGTGTCAGTGCTTTTTATTAGCACTGACCACTGTATTGGAGTCACTACGGATGTCAGCGACAAATAGTCATTCCCCCCCCCCCCCAGTGTCAGAATGCCCTCCACAATCCTGCAGTCCTGCTATGAATTGCTGATCCAGTATATACAGTATCTCCTAGAAGTGAGTCCACCCCTCACATTTTTGTAAATATTTGATTCTCTCTTTTCATGTGACAACACTGAAGAAATTACACTTTCCTACAATGTGACGTAGTCAGCTTGTATAACATGTAAATTTGCTGTCCCCTCAAAATAACTCAACACAGGGCCATTAATGTCTAAACCGCTGGCAACAAAAGTGAGTCCACCCCAAAGTGACAATAACCATGCTTGGCCAGTCCATCACCTTTACCCTCAGCTTCTTTAGCAAGGCAGTGGTGGTCTTGGAGGTGTGTTTGGGGTCGTTATGTTGGAATACTGCCGTGCAGCCCAGTCTCCGAAGGGAGGGGATCATGCTCTGCTTCAGTATGTCACAGTACATGTTGGCATTCATGGTTCCCTCAATGAACTGTAGCTCCCCAGTGCCGGCAGCACTCATGCAGCCCCAGACCATGACACTCCCAACACCATGCTTGACTGTAGGCAAGACACACTTGTCTTTGTACTCCTCACCTGGTTGCCACCACACACGCTTGACACCATCTGAACCCGATCAGTTGCTCTTGGTCTCATCAGACCACAGGACATGGTTCCAGTAATCCATCTCCTTAGTCTGCTTCTCTTCAGCAAACTGTTTGCGGGGTTTCTTGTGCATCATCTTTAGAAGAGGCGTCCTTCTGGGACGACAGCCATGCAGACCAATTTGATGCAGTGTGCGGCGTATGGTCTGAGCACTGACAGGCTGACCCCCCACCCCTTCAACCTCTGCAGCAATGCTGGCAGCACTCATATGTCTATTTCCCAAAGACAACCTCTGGATATGAAGCTGAGCACGTGCACTCAACTTGTTCTGAGTGGAACCTGTCCTGTTAAACATCTGTATGGTCTTGGCCACCATACTGCAGCTCAGTTTCAGGGTCTTGGCAATCTTCTTATAGCCTAGGCAGGGGCGGACTGACAACTTATGGGGCCCCTGGGCAATAGGGGATCATGGGGCCCCTGTGTCCTTGCCCAAACTCAAATAAGTCTATGAAAAAGGTACCAGGGGCATCTCATGGGGCCCCCTACTGACCCCAGGCCCCCGGGCAGTGCCCGAGTTTCCAAATGGTCAGTCCGCCCCTGAGCCTAGGCCATCTTTATGTAAAGCAGTGTTTCTCAACTCCAGTCCTCATGGACCCCCAACAGGTCATGTTTTCAGGATTTCCCTGAGATGAAACAGCTGTGGTAATTACTAAGGCAGTGAAACTGATCAAATCACCTGTGCAAAATAATGGAAATCCTGAAAACATGACCTGTTGGGGGTCCATGAGGACTGGAGTTGAGAAACACTGATGTAAAGCAACATTTCTTTTTTTCAGATCCTCAGAGATTTCTTTGCCATGAGGTGCCATGTTGAACTTCCAGTGACCAGTATGAGTGAGAGCAATAACACCAAATTTAACACACCTGCTTCCCAGTATATAAAATAGTTTGTAGAAGCTATAACTTTTGCGCAAACTAATTCATATTTTTTTTTACCAAAAATATGTAGCAGAATATATTTTGGCCTAGATTTATGAAGAAATTTGATTAAATTTTTTTATTAGATATGTTTAATATTAGAAAATAAAAAAATATTGTTTTTTTTTTTTTCAAAATTGTCTTTTGTTTAAAACACAAAAAAAAACTACAGAGGTTGTCAAATACAACCAAAAGAAAGCTCTATTTGTGGGAAAAAAAGGACATAAATTTCATTTGGGTGCAGCGTTGCATGACCGCTCGATTGCCAGTTAAAGTAACTCAAATGGCCTCATCAGGATGGGGGGGTAAATCTTCCGGAGGGCAAGTGGTTAATCTGTTGCCTTTTTTTCTGCATCTGTGTTGCCTTTGCAGTTTGGTAATGATCTTGGAAAAAAAAAAGAATGATTTTGTAATATAAACTGAAGTTGTTCTTACAATTTACTATTTAGTCTTTTGTACAATGATTGGTTGTTTCTACTGAAATGTCATAAACATGTCAAGGAAATATATTTTCGAGACAGAAACTGTGTTCAAGAAATTGTTCATTCCGCGTTGTTTGCCTGTTGGCAATAATTAAATGCCTCTTATCTCCGAGATAAGACGTGAGTTTAATGCAATTTATTTTATGGTGTTATCTGCTTTGCCAAGACCTTGCAATAGCTGAAAATGCTTCATGAACGGCCTTCTGATTGCATTATTGATTTGCACATGACCCGCGTTAATCTACATCTCAGTTAAATACAGGCTATGCCTCATTCTGCACATTGCGCTTTCTATACACAATTTGAAAAGCACACAGAACATTTATTGCCATTAAGTAAGCTTAAAGGGAAACTATCATCCCATCTGAGTAATTACTGATTGGGGGTTATTATTTTCATGCTTGCCTTACAGGTTTTTTTTTTATTTATATGACATATTTTGCAAGCTTATGATATAATAGCATAAAAATAAATGAAAATAACGTGCAGTGTTACAAGTCGTGAAACCTAGATATCAACAATAATTACCGTATTTTTCACCGTATAAGACGCACCTGACCATAAGACGCACCTAGGTTTTAGAGGCAGAAAACAGGAAAAAAAAAATTCTGAACTAATGGACTGCAGACACAGCACAGGGATGACCAGAGACTGCGGACAGCACAGGGATGACCAGAGACTGCGGACAGCACAGGGATGACCAGAGACTGCGGACAGCACAGGGATGACCAGAGACTGCGGACAGTACAGGGATGACCAGAGACTGCGGACAGCACAGGGATGACCAGAGACTGCGGACAGTACAGGGATGACCAGAGACTGCGGACAGCACAGGGATGACCAGAGACTGCGGACAGTACAGGGATGACCAGAGACTGCGGACAGCACAGGGATGACCAGAGACTGCGGACAGCACAGGGATGACCAGAGACTGCGGACAGCACAGGGATGACCAGAGACTGCGGACAGCACAGATGACTGCTGACCTTTGGGGAGGTGGGGAGCGGGTACCTGAATTTGACAGGTACCCGCTCTTACTTCCGAGGAGTTTTTGTTTGATCTTACCTGTTCCTCGATCCAGCCGCGCACGGTCTTCCCGGCTTCTGTAATGGCGCTCGGCATGACAGCCGGGTGCCCAGTGCCCATGAGCGAGAAGCACTTGCGCTTTGTGATTGGTCCGAGGGCTTCTGGGATCTGTCATGTGTCCCAGGTACCGCCTTACCATTCACAAAAAGCACCGCTTCTTGCGCATGCGCACTTGGCACCCGGCTGTCATGCCCAGTGCCCACACTACAGAAGCCGGGAAGACAGCGCGCCGCTGGATAGAGGAACAGGTAAGCTCCCGCTGCAGAGCTGAGCGGCCGGCCCGGTATTCTGACACGGCGGCGGTGGAAATACCGGACCAGCCGCTCCATATTCGCCCCATAAGGCGCACTGACATTTCCCCCCCAGTTTTGGGGAAGAAAAAGTGCGTCTTATACGGCGAAAAATACGGTAAATGGTGAATAATATAAGTGATACTCATATAAAAGTTCCAAAGAAATTGCTTCTGAAAAGAATATCCTTCCTCCTGTGATCACCTGGTTGCTCCAACCACAAAAATGTGCACAATTCCTCCGCCAGATGTCTGCTCACCTTCAGCAGTGTGACCTCACAATTATGACAAATCACGGCTTGAACTATCTTGCTTTGCATGTAATGAGTCTCTCTCATATAATAGTTTCACCTTTTAAGTTGCATTACTGAAATAAATGAACTTTTGCACGATATTCTAATTTTTCGAGTTTCACCTGTACTATGCTCGGTCTAACCGCACTTTTGGTCCCATAATGGACTCTTAAGATCAACTCAATGAATAATGGATCCCAATAGCTCGCTCCAAAAGCACCCCTCATCTGTAGTATTCCTCATAAATAAAAAACTTCACATAGTGTGTACCATTTAAAACGCTTGATTTACTACTTCCAAATATGCACTCACATGTGACAGGTGTCAGACCGCACCAAGTGTAAAAAGCTTCCAATATATATCTCCGCAATCTTAGGAATCTGTGCCGTCTGAGTCAGCAGAAATATACTGCAGCAGCATGTCCTCCAAGCATGACACCTTATCATATGAAAAACGTGTGACACAATAGCAGACAGGGCTCTATGAATGTTACCAGAGTGTCCCACAATTAATCCGTTCTGGAGGTCAGAAAAAAGTAAAAAAAGTTGTATCATACATTTGTTATGCATTCCAGTAAATTTTTTCCCCTCTCTTTTTCTCAATTTAAATAGGGACATGTGCGTTCCAGGGCGTTTTTGGTGCACTTTGGCGCGTTCCAGTGCGTTTTTTATGCGTTATACCGTGTTCCAGTACAGTTCTGTGCAGGAAAAATGCGGCCTGTTCTATTTTTTTTTCTGCGACTGGAACGCACTGGAACTGCAAGCAGTGATGTGAACTATGACATTGACAACCAAATATAGGCGTACCTCGATTTACGAATTGAATTCGTTCCGCAGGACTTTTCGTATTGCAAAAAATTTGTAAACCGTAACGTGGTTTCCCATAGAAATGCACTGAAAACTAATTAATCCATTCCGGAGGTCAGAAAAAAGTAAAAGAAAAGTCTTTTATCTGTTCAAAACTCTTTATACAATGCACTTTAAAGGCATAGTACTGTACAGGGACAGGATTAAAAATTAATTTGTAAATGCATTGAAAACCAATTAATCTGTTCCGTAGGTCAGAAAAAAGTAACAAAAAGTTTTCTCTGTTCAAAACTATTTATAAAGTGCACTTTAAAGCTATAAAGGGACATTGGTGCCCAATACTGAACTGCATATTCCAGATGAGGTGTTACTAATGATTTGTACCGGGGGATATTATTTCTCTCTCTCTGGAGTCTATACCTCTTTTATTACATGAAAGGATTTTGCTCGGTATAGAAACCTCAGCTTGGCATTGCTGCCATTATTAAGCTTGTGATCTACCAGAACCCCCAGATCTTTCTCCACCATTGATTCCCCCAGATCCTTCTCCACCATTGATTCCCCCAGATCCTTCTCCACCATTGATTCCCCCAGATCCTTCTCCACCATTGATTCCCCCAGATCCTTCTCCACCATTGATCCCCCCAGTTGTACCCCCCTAGTATGTATGATGCATGCATATTCTTAGCCCCCAAGTGCAGAACCTTGCATTTATCAACATTAAACCTCATTTGTCCCATAGTTTCCCAATTACACAGAGCATTGAGGATTAAACAGTGTGCAAAGTAGTTTAATCTGATAAATCACTGACACTCATAAATGACTCTTACCATTCCTCCCTAGTTCCACTGTTAAGCAAAAGCTACAGAACTGCAAACGCAGACATCTTTTCTGGTCCCTGGAGAGTGGAGAGAACATTTACAGACATACCCCAACCGTTCAAAGGGTCTGAAGAGGGGGTAAAGTGTCTTCTTATACTCCAGTGGACAGCCATAATGCCATATTCTAACTATATCTACATTTCCAGAAGACAAGGTTTCTTAATTTGACAACCAGCAGATTGATAGACAGAATGAATTTACCATTTTATAGACACCAAACATGATATAAATCCTATCTTAGTTGCTCTTAGGAGGTATAATGTGTCACACTAGCCTTCTGCACCTTGTAATTCAGATGTGTTTGGGGTCAGATTGTTATTGTCTTATACATTACCAATCTGTATTTTTAGTTGAATAAAATCTAAATTAAAAAAAGGAGAAAATCACTACTGTCTCCCTGCAAACATTTATTGGCCAACTCAATTTTGGCATTTACAGATAGTAATCAGGACTAAGGAGTGTTAGTAGAGAACTGACACCTGGTTCAGAGATAAGAAGTCCTGACACACATCACTTGTAATTGGAAGCTACTGCTAGTGACAGTAACTCTAGTTTCTTCCCTTTATATATCTGTGATCATGGGCTACAAAGGAAATGGGCATCCTTGTCCAGATGATTCATTACAATTAAAGTAGCAGGAGCAAGTACAATTCTATTTCTACTAAAACTGGCCATAGATGGTTCAAATCTTGGCCAGTTCAGAAGTGACCCGCCAAGATTCGATCCATGTATGGGCAGGCTGATTGTATCCAAGTAGATCCATCGATCGGTTTCGGTACAACTAGAACTTTAGATTTTTAGGGCGCAATTATTGCCTCAGCTATAGCCACTAGCAATAATCACTGAGTTCTCCCAGTAGGGATGGCTCCCCATACCCCCTTTCTGGGAGAACACAATAGCTCAGTAGGAGGGACTAACCCATCAACACTGGCTAAGTTGATGGGGGATCAAGCAATTTTCTTTCCTACAAAAAGAAAATCACATCTATAGCCTGCCTAAGTCCATGTGTTAGAGGTCTAAATTTCTATGATAATTTAAATTCCTTATTCAAATTTCTTGTTTTATGATTTTAAAGATATAATCCAATCAAAATTGAAAATGATCCTTTAAGATGCATACAGGGAGTACAGCTAGTAGGTATTCATCTAAACATTGCTGTACTGTACCAATCTGTACCCCTTTTCCTGTCGATAGTCTGGTGATCCTGGAAAAAATACCTGCTGGTGGTGCTAGAAAACCCTCCTTGCTGATGACAGGTCTTCTAGCTTTCCCTATTCCACTAAAGAAAACCATTTTTTTCTGTTTTTTCAAAAAAAGTTGGAACCCTAGTTAGCAATAGAAACCTGACAGTCATTCTAAACCTTCCCCACTCTATCCCAAACTGGGAGAAAATGTTTTGGCTGGACATTTGTTTTAAGTAAATGAAAGAATATAAATAAACCCGATTGCTAAAATCACATATATAAGCTTTTGAATGTTAAATACGTATAATTTCAAAATATGGTAATGTTCATTATTTCTAATTTTAAAGCATTTGGTAAAATAATGCTGCTTTTGAAATATTACAAATGCTTCTGTTGGACATAAAGGGGGAGATTTACTAAAATTTCTGAGTGCAAAATGTGATGTAACTCCGTATAGAAACCAATCAACAAGCTGAAGCTGAATGGTTACCATGCACAGCGGCACCAGATTTTGCATTCTCCCATTTTAGTAAATCAACCCCAATGTGTCCATTTCTCATCGGAAAATCTGCCCTGAGAAATGTCAAGCAGCCAGGGGCGGCCTGACAACTCATGGGGCCCCCGGGCAATAGGGGATCATGGGGCCCCTGTGTCCTTGCCCAAACTCAAAAAAGCCTATGAAAAAGGTACCAGGGGCATCTCATGGGGCCCCCTACTGACCCCGGGCCCTCGGGCAGTGCCCGAGTTTCCAAATGGTCAGTCCGCCCCTAATTTTATTTAATTTAGGAAATATACTCACAAAGGTGACAGTAAAACAAGCATAAGTAAACCATATCCACACAGGGTTACAGGTAAATCCAAAGGGGGGGATAAAAACTAATCAGCTCTGATGACAAAGGGAGCACCCTTCGAAAAGCTTTAGTTTTTATCCCCCCCTTTGGATTTACCTGTAACCCTGTGTGGATATGGTTTACTTATGCCTGTTTTACCGTCACCTTTGTGAGTATATTTCCTAAATTAAATAAAATTAGTCACTATTTATTGAGGTAATGCGCAAGGTTTGTGCGCTCTTTCTTTCATCCTCTTCTTCTATTCCTCTAGGTCACTAGGGGTTCCTTGAGCTGTGGCTCATTGAAATTACATAGGATGGTGGCTGCATAATTCCGGGTCCAAAGCCACTTGGGAGTGCCAGTTGTATGATCCCAATAATCTTTGAGCTGTCTGTAAAAGAGGCATTCTGGCTATTGCAATAAGGATGGCATTCCTTCTACTGACCTCCAATTACATACTTGTATTAGCGGTTCCCCAAGACATCAAAATTATTTCGAGGGTTCCTCTGGGGTGCACAGGTTGAGAAAGGTCGCCTTAGAAGAACAGAGTTTTTATTTTTGCCTAGAGTTGCTTTTTATTAAAATTCATATTTATTAAGAGTTTGTTGTAAAAAAAAAAAGCAGGCTTCTTCATAATATGTTGGAAGGTTTGGCCTTTGCGTTTATTCAAACCATTAAACTCTCGCTTTTCTTAGAACTATGTTACCGATGACTCATGTTCCCGTTAATAAAAAAAAGAGCCAGATCTCTCTTTACACTTGTAAATCCTCAGCTTTGTCTCAGAAATTTGAGTAATACTAATGAAAAATAAAAACCTCCCTAAATCTTCCTTTATACCGAGCACTGATTAACTTGGCGTCAGATTCTCTTAATAAATCTGATGGCAGTTGTGTGTCTTATGGGATTCCGTGTAGCCAGAAGACACTTAAAGTAATTTAGCACAAGGCTGCTTTTTGGCTCCTGAGATTAAACGGCATGGTGTCTTAGCACGCGGCGTATGCATGCTTTAATGATATATTGCCGTGCTGCTAAAAGTAAAGCTACTTGTTCTTTATAGGTTCTGCACAGCCAAAAGACAACCTTATACATTATGGCAAGAAATTCTAGGGAGTTGCAGACGGAACTTTAACCCCTTCACGCCTAAGGGTAAAACAAATCTTAAAGCCTAAGCAAAATTTTGCAATGTCCATATCCTCAACTACTTTGTACATCCAGGTGGATTATACCTTGGTTTTTTTTCAGGACAAATTGGGCTTTCATTTGGTGGTAAATGGTAATGGATATCTCTTGCTTTTTTTGTTATCAAAGGAAAACTGGCGCAAAATAGTAAAAAAAAACATTTTTTTTATTTAGCTGTGTGTTTCTTGTTTCTACCATAACCTATCACCAAAGAACAACCCAAAATACATTTTCCAGCTCTTGATGATCACAGCGATACCATATACAGTGGGGCAAAAAAGTATTTAGTCAGCCACCAATTGTGCAAGTTCTCCCACTTAAAAAGATGAGAGAGGCCTGTAATTGGCATCATAGGTAGACCTCAACTATGAGAGACAAAATGAGAAAACAAATCCAGACAATCATATTGACTGATTTGGAAAGAATTTATTTGCAAATTATGGTGGAAAATAAGTATTTGGTCAATATCAAAAGTTCATCTCAATACTTTGTTATATATCCTTTGTTGGCAATGACAGAGGTCAAACGTTTCCTGTAAGTCTTCACAAGGTTGGCACACACTGTTGCTGGTATGTTGGCCCATCCTTCATGCAGATCTCCTCCAGAGCAGTGATGTTTTGGGGCTGTCGCTGGGCAACACGGACTTTCAACTCCCTCCAAAGGTGTTCTATGGGGTTGAGATCTGGAGACTGGCTAGGCCACTCCAGGACCTTGAAATGCTTCTTACAAAGCCACTCCTTGCAGCCTTGCCCAGGAGGTATGTTTGGGATCAATGTCATGTTGGAAGACCCAGCCATGTTTCATCTTCAATACCCTTGCTGATGGAAGGAGGTTTGCACTCAAAATCTCACGATACATGGCCCCATTCATTCTGTCCTGTACATGGATCAGTCGTCCTGGTCCCTTTGCGGAGAAACAGCCCCAATATATATATATCCTGACCTTTTGACCTTGACCTTTGACCTTGACCTTGACACAAACACTTACCCTGGCACTGAACTAGATCAAACCTTGATCTAGGTATTTTTTCATAATTTTTTCTTTTGTTTTTTTAATATTTATTTATTTATTTCAACAAACTTTTTTTTCCTCTATGCCAGGAGTTAGAAAGATACAATGTATCTCTCTCCTCCATTCATAGAGAGAAAAAAAAGGCGGGTGGGCTAAACAGTGACTGATCACTGTAATAGCCAATCAGAGGCTATCACAGCGATCATGTGACCCGGAATTGGGAGTCCCGGGTGCCGATCATTAGAACGGGACCCGGGGCTCTCAGTAACACCCTGCTCTTTGTGCTGGGAGCACGCGGCGCTCCCAGCTCAAAGACAGGTATGCAAATATGTGGCTCCACGGAAAAGAAGCCCATATTTGAAGGAACATATAATCTAAGGTCCCTAACTCAGGTTTATACATAAACATACTAATTTAGACAGAAGCCAAATAACCTACCAGCATGTCTTAGGTGTGTGGGAGGAAACCGGAGTACCCAGTGAAAATACACACAGGCACAGGGAGAAAATGCAAACTCCAGGCAGGAGTAATCATTTTAATAGCTATAGAAACACTTCCAACTATAAGCTTGTGAGTGTTCATAAAACAAAATGAAAAAAAAAAAATGAACAAAAACTTACTGAAAACATCATATCATCTTCCCACTGACCCTTCCACAGTCCTATCTGATCATGTGTGTAATTGTTATTTTAGAAGACTGGAGCACCACACCATACCAGATGTTGGACGAGACCAAGCTTCTTTTGATATAGAATTATATACAGTCTAAGACTGTATGAGCCATTCTTTTCAGTCTTGAGAAAGGGGCAAAGTGTGGACCACAAAACACTTAGGCTATTCTGTTCATTAGATGTTTGTTTCAATATTTCACTGTGGCTCTCCAGTCTTCTGATCCAACAATTTCATCTACAGCCCAAGGTTTCCATGTGAATACTTTGGTTTATGGAAGCAGCCCACATCACCCAGATGCCCCATTGGGGCATTATCAGTATAGTTTTGACAAAACCAATCACATGTACCAAGCAATAACTAACTATGGTCCCAGCACCATCAATTACCCTTCATGATTATGTGTAACAGTCGTTCCCACTGCTTGTATGGTCAATTATTGGTTCCCTATCTTCACAGCACCTTATTTTTTTAACTAGCATTACACTGGTATAGTTTCAGGGATTTTGGTATTACAGAACCTATCCTGAGATAAACATGAAGGCTGCCATTGCTGACTTCTCATTCTGCAAATTCAGTTGGCCTGGCTGTCACTGTTGGACTTCTCCTTTCAGCACCTTCAATAACTAACCAAAATCAAGCAGATTTGGATTTAAAAACGTACTCTAACTTTCCTGCTATGCAAATGTTTTCCAAGTGTGAATGAAAGTGCTGACATCAAGGGTCAACATAACAACCAATCAAACAGAAGTTTGGAAGGTCAACAATGGCAACTTCCATATTTCTGCATGGTTGTATGGAGTTTGTCCCTTCTTACCACTTAGCTTTCCCAGTGGCTAGTGAAACCAGCCATCACTTTTATTGGCCCATATGATATACATGGTAGGAAGCAGTAGGTTAAGCGGCAGCCATGTAGGCTGAGTAAGAGATAAAACACCTCTGACATGCTGACATGCCCCATTGGGGCATTATCAGTATAGTTTTGACAAAACCAATCACATGTGCTGACATCAAGGGTCAACATAAAAACCAATCAAACAGAAGTTTGGAAGGTCAACAATGGCAACTTCCATATTTCTGCATGGTTGTATGGAATTTGTCCCTTCTTACCACTTAGCTTTCCCAGTGGCTAGTGAAACCAGCCATCACTTTTATTGGCCCATATGATATACATGGTAGGAAGGAGCAGGTTAAGCGGCAGCCATGTAGGCTGAGTAAGAGATAAAACACCTGCTCCAGGTCAGTCCATACATAGCCAGCCCAGCAGAACTTGCAGATCTAGCTTGCTGCCACAGTACAGACTGTAACAAACAATTTAATCTATGGGCAGCACAAATTTTAGGGTTGCTTATGTACTATGGAAAGAAACTTAAAATGCAAGGTGTTTGCTATGCAACCAGAAGATAGATTTAAAAAAATAAATAAATGCATACCTGTCTTCACCCTTTTGCAGAGCTACATAGGTCAGGTAGGACCTTCAGCATCATACAGCTTGTGGGTGCAACAGAGTCTCTTAAATTAAACATTTTTATAAGGTACATCTTTAAGCTGTCTGTGAAAATTTTGCTGTTATGTATCACCATGTACAGAACCGCTGAGGATGAGCTGTCAGGCGAAACGGTATTGGGTTGTTAGGTGTTATTGCTGGAGGTCGTGCCGCCATTCCGAGTGTCTGGTGGCCCCTTATGATGAAATTGCATGTACTGACATCTGGTGAAGCGGGATAGAGGAGGACTGTTGAGTTTCCTGGTACACTCAATTGTAGGATTTATTACCATACAAGCGCTATTGCTGTTTTTCTAAACAGCAACATCTTCTGGTGAGTTTTCATTCTACAATACAAAAAATGGCCACTGCTCCAGTCTATAACTGGACTTCACAGCAAGGAACACATGGATGGGTGATGCATATCAAACAACAAAAGAGAAAAGTTCCCAGCTCAACATGCCAGCCAGCTTGCAAACAGACCGAATTAACCTGTCTAACAGTATGTGTTAAAAACAGGGGTTTAGTTAGCACACATGTTGTTTGACATGCGTCGCCCGTCCATGTGCTCCTTGCTGTGAAGGCCAGTTATAGACTGGGGCAGTGGCCATTTTTTATACTGTTGACTTGTTGGTGAGGGGGTGAAGTGGACACCCTAGCTGCCATTGTGCTACATGATGGGTGTCCGGTGTGCTCCTGTACCTTTAAGGAGGGGTGGGCTCCCTCAGGTTCACCTGCCCTTGGTCTATCCATTAAATGCACATGCCTCTACTATGGGGGCTCTCAAAATATGTAGAGTTAAGACTTCAGAATATCGGGGTGCCGTGACAAAGCTCTGTAGCTTATGTATGTATTTGCAAACGTGTGCTAACTAATCCCCTGTTTTTAACGCATACTGTTAGACAGGTTAATTCAATTTGTTTGCAAGCTGGCTGGCAAGTTGAGCTGGGAATTTTTCTCTTTTTGTTGTTTGAGTTTTCATACTAGCCATTGGTGAAGGGGACACTTCTGTTGTTCCTGGATCACTGGGTGAAAATGTATTATACAGTGGACATTGGGATTATTCTATTCAGTTTATCACAATCCACAATCATTGATTTGAACACCATTGGACTTATGTATATTATTTCTTGTTTTATGTGAATTTAATTTTTTCCGCACTTGATGGTATTTATTTATTGACATTGTGTTTAGCGCTGCAACTTCTCTTTTTAGCAGGTACAGATATAAGGCAACTCGCAAAACTGTAATTAAAACGATGTGTATTTTCACCCTTGAAGTAACATGAAAATAACTCGGTCCCCAATGTTTGGTATATATGATCTCCATGCCAGTGCTCTGCTTTGCATACCTTTTGTTTGCCAATAGCTAAGTTTTTAGCCAGACAAAGGGACCAAATTGAATATCAAGACTAATCTTGACTAATAAAGACTAATGCATTTTAGGGCTTTTATAGTAGTTGTAGGAGAAACAGAAAATAAACATCAAAAACTCTACACATTGTACTGCATTTTTCTGAATACCATTAAGGAAGAGATTAAAGTAGAATTAAAGGCAAATTTGTCTTTATTACAATTGTTTGCAGTAATTTTACACAACAGAACAGAGAAATATAGGTAATATATACTGGTAAACAAACACACATAAATCCCGAGCATAGAAATGATCCAGAGGAAAAGTTGCATGTAACTATACTCATTGAATAAATTAACGGATCAATAGCTATTGGTACAAAGATGTCTGGAACACAATTCTGAGGGAACTATCCCTGGGTGAGATATAGAAAACATCGAAAGGCTCCTCTGTACAAAACAATATAAAGAACAAGACTAAGAGAAAGGGTAGAGAAGTCTGGAAAGAAAGAAAAGGAAGAAACTAGTACTAGAGATGGAGAAAGACTAGACATGAGAGGGACTGGGATAAAGCCGAATTAAAGTCAACATTTTTTTTCATTGTGCATAGAGTAAGGGAAGCAGGGGAGAAAACTGACCATTTGGAAACTCGGGCACTGCCCGAGGGCCCGGGGTCAGTAATGGGCCCCATTAGATGCCCCTGGTACCTTTTTCATAGGCTTTTTTGAGTTTGAGCAAGGACACAGAGGCCCCATGATCCCCTATTGCCTGGGGGCCCCATGAGTTGTCAGTCCGCCCCTGAAGGGAAGTCTACACCCCTGCCAGGTTTTTGTCACCTGTGTTCCTTTACGGAGATTTCACTTCCTATCCTATAGTCTAAACAGAAAGTGAGACGAAGTCCCTCCCAAATGTGGGAATCCCTGGTTGTCACCAGGGTCATCAGAACTAGTGTGCCTATTGGGAGATTTCTCCTCTATTGCCATTTTTTGGGCAACCTAAAATTTAGATTTTTCTTTCACTTTCGGTGATAATGGTAAACTACAAATAGAGAGGGTGAATCTTCCTAATGGGGATACAGACAGCAATAAAAAAAAGTATTTGTAAAAGTATGGGCAGCATAGTGGCTTAGTGGTTAGCACATCTGCCATGCAGTAAATGGATCACGGGTTCAATTCCCAAACATGGTGCCTCCTGCATGGAGTTTGCATGTTCTCCCTGCACTTATGTGGGTTTCCTCCAGGTATTCCAGTTTCCTCTCACACTCCAAAGACATGCTGGTAGGTTAATTGGCTCCTGTCTAAATGGTCCTAGTTTCATCCCTGGCCATGCAGGATCTCCTGCATGGTAGGGGTTGGGGAAAGACCTGGTAACCTACCCTGTAAAATAATTGCTTAGAGAATTCATGGAAAAAGTAGCTTATGAGTGATGGTCCATGCAATTGCCAAGGGTCAGATATGACTGAATAGATAGATAGATAGATAAGCAAAGAATAGCTGGCATTCCAGTGTATACTCTGCAATCTTGTGTATATAGGGGGGTAACAGGTGACAGCCACAAATGTCAATGTGTTTCAGCCAAACTAGAATTGTTCATGCCATATTTGGCTGAATATTATTGACATTTGTGGCTGTCCCCTGTTACCCGCCAATAAACTCAAGATTGCAGAGTATACACCGAAGTGCTGGATTTTCTTTGCTTATACAGATCGTGTGTATGAAGAGTCAGCTGCCTCTGCCAAAGCACCAGTGATAAAGCCGCATTATAGCACAGGGAGGTAGTAGCACCTACTTAACCGCATGCCGCCCAGCCACTGTACATATACGGCGGCAGGGCGCCACTCGCAGGCAAAACCACGTTTTAAAACGTGTGTTTTGTAAACAAATAGGGGGCACGCGCGAGGAGCGCCGCCGCCCTATTTGTCCCACGGATGCCAGTCGCCGGGTTACAGCCGCTCCTTAGCAGCTATGTCCCAGCGATCGGTGGCAAACAGTGACAGAGAGCACAGCTGCAGTAGCTGTGCTGTCTGTCACTTCCCTGTCAGCTCGAGGATGAGCTGATCGAGAAAGAAGAGTTTCTCTTTCTCGATCAGCCTTGTCCTGCCCAGTACACACCCCCGCCCCCTAGTAAAACACTCCCCTCACTCCTATAACCCTTCCCTGCAAAATAAAGTTAACCCCTTCCTACCCATTGCCATTAGTACAGTGTCAGGTTTTTTTTTTTGCACTGATCACTGTATTAGTGTTTTTGGGGATGTCAGTGACCCCAAGTCAGTACCCCCCAATGTCAGAATGTCCGCCGCAGTCCCGCCATAAGTTGCTGCCATAAGTCCCTGATCGCCGCCATAATTCGCTGATCGCCGCCATTATTAGTATAAAAAAAACCCTAAAAATCCCAGTATCTTTCCCGCCATTTGTAAACGCTATAACTTTCACGTAAACCAATTAATTTACACGTATTGGGGTTTTTTTTAGCAAAGACATGTCGCAGAATGCATTTTGGCAGAAATTTATGACTAAATTTGATTTTTTTGCATTTTTTTTTACTGGATATGTTTTATAGCAAAAAGTCCAAAATATTGTTTTTTGTTCCTCAAAATTGTCAGACTTTTTTTTTTATAGCGCAAAAAATAAAAACCGCACAGGCGATCAAGTACCACCGAAAGAAAGCTCAATTTGTGGGGAAAAAAGGATGTAAATTTCATTTATGTACCATATTGCATAACCGTGCAATTGTCTGTTAAACTAGCGCAGCGCTGTATAGCAGAAAAATGGCGTAAATTGCAGTATCTATACCATAGTTTGTAGAATCTATAACTTTCACACAAAGCAATCAATATACACTTATTGGGATTTCTTTTACCAAAAACATGGAGCAGAATACATTTTGGCCTAAATTTATAACCAACTTTGAGTTTACTATATGCTAGAGAAAGCTCTATTTGTGTGAAAAAAAGGGTGTAAATTTCGTTTGGGTGCAGCATTGCATGACCGCGCAATTATCAGTTGAATTAGTGCCGCGCCGAGTAGCAAAAAGAGGCCTGGTCATTAAGGGGGGTAAATCCTCTGGAGCTCAAGTGGTTAATATATTTTATTTTAATCCCTTTCACTCTATCTGAAACTAAAAAAAAAATTGCCTTTAGTTATACTTTAAATCATTATGAACAGTCTGTGTATAGTCTGATTTGCACACTCTCTGTGTGACTCACTTCTTTTCAAAGATTGATATTTTTCTGAAGTCATCCTTCCATTGTGCTACTTAGTGATCTTCTGGCTGTATCTTTATATTATACATCTACATCTAATACTGTATATGTTTATGGTACCTGAGATATCAGACCAGTAAAGATTAAAGAGAAATCAAGACCGTTGATTGTGCTCATGCCAGAACCTCTGCAGACATCTCCCTCTTTAGTACTGCAGGATCTATACATGTATTTACCTTTTAGTGAAGATGTTTTTTTAGGTTCCTCTCCTCCAGTCCACAGAACGCCTGAAAATCGGTTTTGCTTTTGTTTGCAGTCTGCTGAAAACATTATTACCAGATAATGGTCTATTACCCCAATGACCTGCTGTGTCCAGGAGTGGAGAAGCAGCTCTCCTGAGCGTAATGGAGTAAAAAAGAGAAGGTAATGAATGAATGAAGCTGCTGGAGAGCTAAGTCTACAAAGTCAAGTCAATGTCACAGAAGACCAGTTGTGGAGGAAGCAAAATTGAAAGAGATGCAACATGCTTAGTGTTGGAAAGCTAAGAAAACTATTGCAGTAGTAGGGTGTCAATTTGCAGGTCTCCAGAGAGGGAACTTTGGTAATTGCTAAGTGCCTATCAATCTATCTATCTTATCCATCTTTCTCTACTTCTATATATCCATCCATCCAACAGCCGCCTGTGTACCTGTCTATCATTTTGTCTTTTGTGTCCTTCCATGGGCAGCACAGTGGTTAAATGGTTAGCACTTCCGCCTGGCGTTGCTAGGGTCGTTGGTTCAAATCCCAGCCAAAGTACCTCCTGCCTGGAGTTTGCATGTTCTCCCTGTGCCTGCGTGGGTTTCCTCCGGGTACTCTGGTTTCCTCCCACACTCCAAAGACATGCTGGTAGGTTCATTGGAACCTGTCTAAAGTGGCCCTTGTATATGAATGTGAGTTAGGGACCTTAGATTGTACACCCCTTGAGGGTTAGGGACCGATGTGAATGTACAATATATATGTAAAGCGCTGCGTAAATTGACGGCGCTATATAAGTACCTGAAATAAATAAATAATAAATAAATTTCATATCTATCTGTGGCTGTTATCTGTTTACCTATGTGTCTATTGATTTAACATTTATCTGCCTATATGTGTCAGGTGCTGTTCAGAATAAAGGCGCTCGTGCACTGGGATGAAGACCTGGCATTCCTGCCAGTAATTTATATGGCCACATTTGTTTGTGCAGAAATACCTACAGACACATAGGAAATGTGCTGTGATGAACACTGGTGCACACCTGCACATGCCCTCATCCAGGACTGGTGCCAAATGGCCTTTACACGGGAGCATGACAGGATTATGGTTAAGGGTTGGTACCAGGGGCGGACTGACAACTCATGGGGCCCCTGTGTCCTCGTCCACACTCAAACCACACACAAAAAAGCCTATGAAAGGTACCAGGGACATCTCATTGGGCCCCTGGGCAAAAGGGCATCATGGGGCCCCTGTGTCCTCGTCCACACTCAAACCACACCCAAAAAAGCCTATGAAAGGTACCAGGGACATCTCATGGGGCCCCCTACTGACCCCGGGCCCTCGGGCAGTGCCCTAGTTCCCCAATGGTCAGTCCACCCCTAGCTGGTACAGTGCAAAACTTATTAATCTTCTGCCTTGCTGATCCTCACCATATGATGTTCTGCGCCAAGCTAGCACCTTTACAAAGAAAAGGGACAGCTGGCAACCAGAGTTGAAATATCACACGGAACGGCATGCATATACTTCGTATTGGCCTTTATAAGGGAGTTAGCTGCCTCCTGAGATTGCTGGTTGATCTTTGGCTCTACAGTGCGGTTGTTCCTGTGACCCCTGTGTTTTGTGGATTCCCTGTTACCAGCTTGCTCCTGGACCTGTCTTCTACCTGTTTCCTGGTTTTACCTTAGCATGATTCATGGACTCTGCTTCTTTTGCTCATCTGTGCATGACTGTGGCTTACCTCCTGACCAGGGGCGGACTGACAACTCATGGGGCCCCCGGGCAATAGGGGATCATGGGGCCCCTGTGTCCTTGCCCAAACTCAAAAACCTATGAAAAAGGTACTAGAGGCATCTCATGGGGCCCCCTACTGACCCCGGGCCCTCGGGCAGTGCCCGAGTTTCCAAATGGTCAGTCCGCCCCTGCTCCTGACTACTATTCTGTCCAGATGTCCAAACCTCTGCTCTGTCCTGACTACAACTTCTGGGTTACGCTCTATCAGTGTACCTGCTACTTACTATGGGTGCCACCTTCCTCCTGCCAGTCCTGGCTCACCATCTGGAAGGTCCAGTGTCACTACTGACTACCTGGGTGCCCTACCCAGCAACTCTCCAGCCAGCAAATCCATACAAGCAGGCGACCCATGATTCTTTGAGCCTTGCACCTCCTGTTCTTACCTTCAGGGGCACATGGAGCTTAGCCACAAGGGAAGCCCTCTCACCACTTTTGCCTCCAACCAGGTCCGTGATAACCAGTTTTGTGTATCTAATCTCTATTTCATTTTATCTTCATTCCTTGGAAAACAGAGTGGTAAAACCCTGTGCCTTCAGAAAAACACATTTTGTGAACAATTTCCCACTTTTCCAGATGGACATAATTTCAGGATCAAAGAACTGATCAGAATAAAGAGCTGTGGGCAAAGTGAAGAAACTGCTCAGGCTGAGCACTCACGCAGGGTTTCATCTGCCATGATGGGATAAAATGGGTAGGCAGGTATGAGAATATAATTAGAGAAATTACTTTTTGTGACATGTAGAACTGAACGTTATTCACATGTTATTTGAAAGGTGACAGCTCCTCAGCTTCAAAGTCTGTCTTGATGATTACATTAGATCTTAAGATGACAGTCAGCAAATATCCTTTTGAAAGGATGATTCTAGTATGAGTAGAAGAGTGGGTGGTAGATGGAATCCAGTAATATTGAACACAACAATGTGTTGCTTAACTTTTTTGGTTTCAGAAGAAAGACTTTCTGGTGGTGACCACTTTCCAAGAACAACATTTTCTGTCAAAATTAATTTCCAAATCTGGAAATGCTGATGATAGGCATATGTATTAGATAAATAATGATATAGCAAGTATTTCAGAAACCTGATCACGTAAAGTCAAACTGGATAGGGAAATTAAGAGTACATGTCATGATCCAGTCAGCATTGAATAGACCTTCATAAACATTTTGAAAATAAGAATGCAAAGCTGACATTATTTAAAAAATTGTGTCAAACCGAGTTTCTTGTCTTCCCCCCAGCCCGGACACCACCCCCCATTGACTTCTCTATCACATCGAACAACGCTTCCATCAAACCCGCCCCGCAGGCCAGAGTACTTGGTGCCATTCTGGACTCCAACCTATCCTTCCAGCCCCAAGTCCAATCTTTAACAAGCTCGTGCAGACTCCGCCTCCACAACATTGCCAAAAACGTCCGTTGCTAACCCCAGAAACCACTAAACAGCTCATCCACTCCCTCATCATATCACGACTCGACTACTGCAACTCCCTCCTCACTGGCCTGCCTCGCCGCTGGCTATCCCCGCTTCAGTCGATCCTGAATACGGCTGCCAGACTCATTCACCTTTCCAACCGCTCCGTTTCCGCCACCCCCCTCTGTCATTCCCTCCACTGGCTTCCGATTGCCCAACGCATAGAATTCAAACTACTAACACTGACGTACAAAGCCGTCCACCATACTGCCCCGAACTACATCACTGACCTAATATCCAAGTACCACCCAGCACGCACACTCCGCTCCTCACAAGACCTCCTTCTCTCTAGTTCCCTGGTCTCCTCCTCCCATGCCCGCCTCCAGGATTTCTCCAGGGTGTCACCCATCCTCTGGAACTCCCTGCCCCAACCCATCAGATTATCACCTACTCTCCTCTCCTTTAGGCGCACCCTGAAAACCCATCTCTTCAGGGAAGCCTATCCCACCCCCTGCTAACCTGCCGACCTCCTCCACTCTTCCTACCACTCCATCCCCCACAGCTATCTCCTCCTGGGCCACCATCCCTTCCCTCCTAGATTGTAAGCTCGAAAGAGCAGGGCCCTCGATCCCCTCATGTTTTGCATTGTATTGGTATTGTTCTGTCACATGTTCTGTCCCCCTTTGTAATGTACAGCGCTGAGCGAACTATCGGCGCTTTATAAATACTGTATAATAATAATAATATAATAATATAATATAATAATAAAGGGAAGCCAAATGTTTAACCTATATACTTTCAAAGTAGGAATTGTTTAGATACTGTGTGGAGTATCCCAAATTATCACACTCTTGGTGTAAAGTTCTCACTCTAAATATGAGACAAATGTGTGTGTTTCAATCTTTAAATTATGAAACGTTTAGTAACCCATAATACCCATTCCATGCAGTGCACAACCAGAGAACTGTCTGCAAAAGTCTGGTTGAGCAAAGAGATTTCAAATATACCAGCTGTCTTGTAAAAATCAGCAAGTCATTTTTTTGGATGCTGGTTATTTAAGGCGTAATTAACAAAAAACAAAACAAAACAATGTTTGGTTGTTTGGTGCCTTCACATTTTACAGTAAAAGTTGAAACCATTACTTATAGATTTTTCATTCATAAAGTGACACAGATATGAATGTTTGGAATTTTTGATAATCAAAATCCTACAAGTGCTGATTGGGTAAGATGCAACAGCCATGCTAATCTAACTGACTGGATAATCTGAGTGGGTGGCAAGTCATGTTGGTCTCTAAGCTATTAAAATGGAGATTTGCAAAGGGATCATTGTCATATCTGAGAGATCACATCTATGCTGGGGGCTATGACCCAACTCCAGGAGTAAGAGTAATCATTTTTTGGTAAGTTTTGGTGCTTTCATTTTAATATATCTTTGTGTAGATCTCACTTTGTAACTTCTGTCATTTCTAACTGTCTATACCAGCCTTTCTCAAAATTTTCAACACGGAGGAAACCTTGAAATAACTTTCCAGTCTCAGTGAACCTGAGAATTCATTGGTTATGTTGGTCAGTGGGAAGAATGCTCCTCACATTTGTGGTCATTTGGAATCTTTTTTCCCTTACAAATAGCTAAAAAGATCAATGGTGTCAGTGGGAACTTATCTGAGAGGCAGAAATTGCCAATTGCTCTAAGAACCCTTACCAACTTTTGGAGGAACCCTAGGTGAGAAACCCTGGTGTATACACTGGTTGCCCCGAGATTAAATATAGAACTAATATCCCTGGTTTTTGTTTGCTCCAAAGAATTCACAACACCTAAAGAGGTTGTTGTGTTAGATACCCAAGTAATTAAATGCTCAGTTATCAGTTTACTGCTAATCTGTGTGGGTTTGAATTGTGTGGCTGTGACCTCGTGTTCTCTGTAACAACAGTAGGAGGTTGACCAAGAACAAGACGGTCAATCTGATTGCATGCAGATTATTATAAATGTGTGGAAGTTTTTATTTGCCATAGGCAGGGACAGATCTCAATACCAGTAACAGGGATGTGCATGTATATGGTGAGATGTCCTGGAAATCAATTAGCTCCAATAGGAGCCAAAAACAGTGCCCATAGTGTAGTATGATTAAAGACTTTATTGCCAAAAAGATGCAGTAAAAAACGGGTAGTAAACTCTCCCAATGAATGAATAACAGATGCAGAGTAGTACTGACCCCTTAGTAAAGATGGCCACCAGGCCTCCTCGTGGCTCTGGGCAGCTGTGACATCACGCTCTGTTGGCTCCTCCTAAGGCCTTTCGTGCAATGCACATCATCAAAGGGTAGGCCACGAGGAGGCTCGGCGGCCATCTTTACTAAGGGGTCAGTACTACTCTGCATCTGTCATTCATTCATTGGGAGAGTTTACTACCCATTTTTTACTGCATCTTTTTGGCAATAAAGTCTTTAATCATACTACACTATGGGCACCGTTTTTGGCTCCTATTGGAGCTAATTGATATCCAGGTCATCTCACCATTAACCCCCACCACCAGAGGGAGGGAGCTCTGTATCCAGTACATGCACCCATTCAGCCTTAAGGGGATCTCTGGACCTGGAAGCCTTCACCGTATACCACTGAGACAGAATACCAGGATTACTTACCTCTAGATGGATGCTCACCTTCTCCACCTTCCTAAGGGTTCTGAGTGGATATTGACTACATGCGCTTAACTATAGTGCGTCCGGTGAGTGCGCATTTGTATCACTTGTTCCTGACACAGCTTCTCCGGATATACGGCTACATCTAGTGGATCACCGGTTATTAATTTATTTATTAATTGTTTAATTATACATGTTTAACATGTATGGGACATTTTATTAATTCTATATATTTTCACTATTTTTTTTTATTCATCAATTTTATTTAGTGCTGCACTTCTATTTAAGTACTCAAGGATTATAGCTCACATGACCCCATATGGAAGACAAATATATTTGAAATATATTTTAAAAATATTCTTCCCAAATATATTGACATATAGTTAAAATACAACAATTTTGACCATATTCAATATATTTCAAAATATATTTCAATAAATATAAATATATATATATATATATATATATATATATATATATATGTACTGTATGTTGAAATACATTTTATTACAAAATATATGAAAAATATTTTTAAAAATATATTCTTCAGATTTTTTTTAACATATAAAAAAGTAATTTTAACATATATTTTAACATATACTTGTAAATACATTCCACAAATGTAGATTTGTATTTTTAAAGACATACAGTATATTTGAAATGTATTTTTAAAAATATTTTTCATATGTTTTGTAATAAAATGCATTTCAACATACAGTATATATATTTATATATATATATATATATATATATATATATTGAATATTACCGAAATTGTAGTATTTCAAATATATATATATTTCTTCCATGTGGGACAGCTTGGGGAATCTCAGAAGTTTGCAGATTCACCTAGCTGCTACACAACCAATAGAGCACTCCAGATTTTACAAGATGTCCCAAAAGTCTCCATACATAGGGCACCACCCTTTATGGTATCAGCTGGATCAACAGGATCGTGGTGGATTGGTCGTGGATTGATAAATTGGTGGTGGATTGGCCTTGTGGAAAGGCCTGCAGCATCCCCTGATCTTTCCACGCTCAACTTTGACTTGTGGGGCCACTTAAAAGGCATGGTGTGCAAGGAATACAAAATCATTCAGAGTAACTTAGGGTGTGGTTGCCATCATCCCTGTTTCCATAATAGAGAAAATTTCACCTTACATTTTTAGGGATTTTTAAGGCAACCTTGGAATATATACAAAACAACCAATTATTTAAAAGAACAACATTTTATTTGAACAGATTCTTTTTATCTGACAGATTAGTACGTATCGAGTGAACAATACATATTTAACCAATAAAAAATACAACAGTTTTTTAACAACTTATTGACTGTACAATATTTTGGGTATTACAATATGTATTCCTCAAAGCTGATTTCCATCTTACAACCTCAAATTTGACTGCAGATACATTATTCAGCCTGGGATCCAATGCATTTCAAATACATTGATACAGATTCTTCCTTAGGGAAAGGATACCACTCTATAACAATAATTATCAGCAATTAATCCTTTATAATTATCTCTATAGTTGAAGGTTAGTAGACCAACCATATAGGCTACCTGACTTTCATATGCAACAGGAAAATGGGTCAGACACACACCGGAAGATTGATGAATATAGTGTATATTTATTAACCCCTTTGCGCCGGCCTCCCGGCGTCTGGGCCTAGACGCCGAGCAGCCGCACATTTGCGTCCATGTAACGAAATACATATGTGCTGAGAGCGCACGCCCTGCGCGCTCCCAGCACACATGTGTGGTACTCACAGAAAGGTCCCGGTCCGCTCTTTCGATCGGGACCTTTCCAGATCATGTGACCGCAGTGACGCGTCATCACGGCGGTCACATGATTCCTAAACCACACCCCAACTGCCCCGCCTCCCGGCATCTGAATCTCTTAAAGGGCCCGGAGGCGTCGGCGGGAAGGGGTTAATCCATAGGACACACAAAACACCAGGCCATGAATACAGGACCTGCTAACGCGATCTCGTACTTAATCATAACAACGAAAACAACAAAAGTGCTGTCTTATATAGGTATTCGTTAATAAACAACTTGTCCTAATCAGCACTCCTGAATCCTGAGGATACACCTATTAATACATTGTAACAAAACATATAAAACCATTGTATCAAAAACAGTGATCTCAGAGAACAACAAGAAAGGAGGAAAAGGAAAGCGAAGTGGAATAAAAAGAGAAACAAAGAAAGGGAAAAAGCATAATGGATAACAATAATTATGAAAAAATTATAAATGAAAAGTAACATGAAAAATGAAATAACATACACAAACACAGATAAAAGCGTAAATAGTAAAAAAGAGTAAATATCCCAAGAAGATATGGGCTAAGAAGCCACATTTGTAAATAATAAAAATTTAAATAATATTATACCGGATACAAAAAGCGCATGAGGCCATCATTTGACGTGTAAGGACCACGGGTGCCACATCACAGACACTGTCGCAACAGAACGTATATCAATAAATAAAATGCTATGTATGATGATATTTTAAAAGTACAAGGCATCGAGTATATATATAAAAAAAGGTTTATAAACCTATATGTCCGCTTTATCCAATATTGGTGAGGGCAAAAGATTATAAAAATCCTAATAATATGTATCCTTTTTAATAGACACATGAGTTAAAGGGGATACTTAGGTAAATTCCTTATCTCCCCATAATTAGGATTATACTATCAATAACAGCTAGAGATGAGCGAAGAAATGAAAAATTCGATTCGACTGATTCGGCGAATTCGTGGACAATATTCGATTCGAGTCGAATAAATTCGCTGTGAATTTAACTTAAAAAAGGGTGTTTCTAGGCTTCAGAGAGACTTAATATTAGTGCAGAACACTGTACCTTTAATTTAAATGCCCTTGGAGTCTGCTGGGGAAGAGAAATAATACTGTCTGTCAGTATGACATGCAGATGAGTGCCGTCGATCTTAGAATCACTGCACACTTCACTCCTTTGGCCAGTCACGGGGCCAAAACCAGTGTTTGGAGCCACAGTGTGGCGGTGGAGGCAGCAGCAATGGGAGGCCATACAGCAACCTATTACAAAATGGAAACCAGCAGGAGCGTGAGGAGACCTGAAAGTGGCACATGGCAGAGTGGGAGCAATGGGAGGCGGTACAGGGACCCAGGTCACACTGTGGGCCCAGCAGCAGCGTGACCAGGCGGTACGGGGGCCCATGGCCGATATGGGGCTTGGTGGCACCTATGGAAGGCCTGTAATCTGCCAGCAACCTATGACAAAATGGACAACCGCAGGAGTGTGAGGAGATTTCAAAGTGGCACATGGCAGAGTGGAAGCAATGGGAGGCCGTACAGGGACCCAGGTCACACTGTGGGCTCAGCAGCAGCGTGACCAGGAGGTACGGGGGCCCATGGTCGATATGGGGCCTGGCGGCACCTATGGAAGGCCGCTAATCTGCCAGCAACCTATGACAAAATGGACAACCGCAGGAGTGTGAGGAGATTTCAAAGAGGTACATGGCAGAGTGGAAGCAATGGGAGGCCGTACAGGGACCCAGGTCACACTGTGGGACCAGCATCAGCGTGAACAGGCGGTACGGGGGCCCATGGCCGATTTGACCTCATTCATCCCATAGTGCTGCCGACTCACGAATAGCGTGGCCTCCTCAAAGGGCCTGAGCAAGCGCAGGTGTCACACATGAGCTGACAATGGCTGACATCTAAGTTACACAGGGAGTACCTTTATCCGCTTTTAACATCAGGAAATCTGTGATGGCCTTTAGCTGTTCGTAAAGGCGGTCTAACATATGTAGGGTTGAATTACACCTTGTTGCAACGTCACAGCATGAGGAGTCGGTACGGGGGCCCATGGCAGATTACATGTCTAGCAGCAGCAATGGGAGGCCCGTAATCTGCCAGCACCCTATGTCAAAAAATTTAACACACCAGCAGTGTGAAGAGACCTGAAAGTGGCACATGGCAGCAGAGTGTGGCGATGGAGACAGCAGCAATGGGAGGCCGTACAGGGACCCATGAGAGACTCTGGACTTGGCAGCAGCATGAGGAGGCGGTATATAGGGGCCCATGGCAGATTAGGGGCCTGGCAGCAGCTATGTGAGGCCCGTAATCTGCCTGCACCCTATGTCAAAAAATTAAACACACCAGCAGTGTGAAGAGACCTGAAAGTGGCACATGGCAGCAGAGTGTGGCGATGGAGACAGCAGCAATGGGAGGCCGTACAGGGACCCATGAGAGACTCTAGACTTGGCAGCAGCATGAGGAGGCGGTATATAGGGGCCCATGGCAGATTAGGGGCCTGGCAGCAGCTATGTGAGGCCCGTAATCTGCCTGCACCCTATGTCAAAAAATTAAACACACCAGCAGTGTGAAGAGACCTGAAAGTGGCACATGGCAGCAGAGTGTGGCGATGGAGACAGCAGCAATGGGAGGCCGTACAGGGACCCATGAGAGACTCTGGACTTGGCAGCAGCATGAGGAGGCGGTATATAGGGGCCCATGGCAGATTAGGGGCCTGGCAGCAGCTATGTGAGGCCCGTAATCTGCCTGCACCCTATGTCAAAAAATTAAACACACCAGCAGTGTGAAGAGACCTGAAAGTGGCACATGGCAGAGTGTGGCGATGGAGACAGCAGCAATGGGAGGCCGTACAGGGACCCATGACAGACTCTAGACTTGGCAGCAGCATGAGGAGGCGGTATATAGGGGCCCATGGCAGATTAGGGGCCTGGCAGCAGCTATGTGAGGCCCGTAATCTGCCTGCACCCTATGTCAAAAAATTTAACACACCAGCAGTGTGAAGAGACCTGAAAGTGGCACATGGCAGCAGAGTGTGGCGATGGAGACAGCAGCAATGGGAGGCCGTACAGGGACCCATGAGAGACTCTGGACTTGGCAGCAGCATGAGGAGGCGGTATATAGGGGCCCATGGCAGATTAGGGGCCTGGCAGCAGCTATGTGAGGCCCGTAATCTGCCTGCACCCTATGTCAAAAAATTTAACACACCAGCAGTGTGAAGAGACCTGAAAGTGGCACATGGCAGCAGAGTGTGGCGATGGAGACAGCAGCAATGGGAGGCCGTACAGGGACCCATGAGAGACTCTAGACTTGGCAGCAGCATGAGGAGGCGGTATATAGGGGCCCATGGCAGATTAGGGGCCTGGCAGCAGCTATGTGAGGCCCGTAATCTGCCTGCACCCTATGTCAAAAAATTAAACACACCAGCAGTGTGAAGAGACCTGAAAGTGGCACATGGCAGCAGAGTGTGGCGATGGAGACAGCAGCAATGGGAGGCCGTACAGGGACCCATGAGAGACTCTAGACTTGGCAGCAGCATGAGGAGGCGGTATATAGGGGCCCATGGCAGATTAGGGGCCTGGCAGCAGCTATGTGAGGCCCGTAATCTGCCTGCACCCTATGTCAAAAAATTAAACACACCAGCAGTGTGAAGAGACCTGAAAGTGGCACATGGCAGCAGAGTGTGGCGATGGAGACAGCAGCAATGGGAGGCCGTACAGGGACCCATGAGAGACTCTAGACTTGGCAGCAGCATGAGGAGGCGGTATATAGGGGCCCATGGCAGATTAGGGGCCTGGCAGCAGCTATGTGAGGCCCGTAATCTGCCTGCACCCTATGTCAAAAAATTTAACACACCAGCAGTGTGAAGAGACCTGAAAGTGGCACATGGCAGCAGAGTGTGGCGATGGAGACAGCAGCAATGGGAGGCCGTACAGGGACCCATGAGAGACTCTAGACTTGGCAGCAGCATGAGGAGGCGGTATATAGGGGCCCATGGCAGATTAGGGGCCTGGCAGCAGCTATGTGAGGCCCGTAATCTGCCTGCACCCTATGTCAAAAAATTTAACACACCAGCAGTGTGAAGAGACCTGAAAGTGGCACATGGCAGCAGAGTGTGGCGATGGAGACAGCAGCAATGGGAGGCCGTACAGGGACCCATGAGAGACTCTGGACTTGGCAGCAGCATGAGGAGGCGGTATATAGGGGCCCATGGCAGATTAGGGGCCTGGCAGCAGCTATGTGAGGCCCGTAATCTGCCTGCACCCTATGTCAAAAAATTAAACACACCAGCAGTGTGAAGAGACCTGAAAGTGGCACATGGCAGCAGAGTGTGGCGATGGAGACAGCAGCAATGGGAGGCCGTACAGGGACCCATGAGAGACTCTAGACTTGGCAGCAGCATGAGGAGGCGGTATATAGGGGCCCATGGCAGATTAGGGGCCTGGCAGCAGCTATGTGAGGCCCGTAATCTGCCTGCACCCTATGTCAAAAAATTAAACACACCAGCAGTGTGAAGAGACCTGAAAGTGGCACATGGCAGCAGAGTGTGGCGATGGAGACAGCAGCAATGGGAGGCCGTACAGGGACCCATGAGAGACTCTGGACTTGGCAGCAGCATGAGGAGGCGGTATATAGGGGCCCATGGCAGATTAGGGGCCTGGCAGCAGCTATGTGAGGCCCGTAATCTGCCTGCACCCTATGTCAAAAAATTAAACACACCAGCAGTGTGAAGAGACCTGAAAGTGGCACATGGCAGAGTGTGGCGATGGAGACAGCAGCAATGGGAGGCCGTACAGGGACCCATGACAGACTCTAGACTTGGCAGCAGCATGAGGAGGCGGTTTATAGGGGCCCATGGCAGATTAGGGGCCTGGCAGCAGCTATGTGAGGCCCGTAATCTGCCTGCACCCTATGTCAAAAAATTTAACACACCAGCAGTGTGAAGAGACCTGAAAGTGGCACATGGCAGCAGAGTGTGGCGATGGAGACAGCAGCAATGGGAGGCCGTACAGGGACCCATGAGAGACTCTGGACTTGGCAGCAGCATGAGGAGGCGGTATATAGGGGCCCATGGCAGATTAGGGGCCTGGCAGCAGCTATGTGAGGCCCGTTATCTTGCAGCACCCTATGTCAAAAAATTAAACACACCAGCAGTGTGAAGAGACCTGAAAGTGGCACATGGCAGCAGAGTGTGGCGATGGAGACAGCAGCAATGGGAGGCCGTACAGGGACCCATGAGAGACTCTAGACTTGGCAGCAGCATGAGGAGGCGGTATATAGGGGCCCATGGCCGATTAGGGGCCTGGCAGCAGCTATGTGAGGCCCGTAATCTGCCTGCACCCTATGTCAAAAAATTAAACACACCAGCAGTGTGAAGAGACCTGAAAGTGGCACATGGCAGCAGAGTGTGGCGATGGAGACAGCAACAATGGGAGGCCGTACAGGGACCCATGAGAGACTCTGGACTTGGCAGCAGCATGAGGAGGCGGTATATAGGGGCCCATGGCAGATTAGGGGCCTGGCAGCAGCTATGTGAGGCCCGTAATCTGCCTGCACCCTATGTCAAAAAATTAAACACACCAGCAGTGTGAAGAGATCTGAAAGTGGCACATGGCAGAGTGTGGCGATGGAGACAGCAGCAATGGGAGGCCGTACAGGGACCCATGACAGACTCTAGACTTGGCAGCAGCATGAGGAGGCGGTATATAGGGGCCCATGGCAGATTAGGGGCCTGGCAGCAGCTATGTGAGGCCCGTAATCTGCCTGCACCCTATGTCAAAAAATTTAACACACCAGCAGTGTGAAGAGACCTGAAAGTGGCACATGGCAGCAGAGTGTGGCGATGGAGACAGCAGCAATGGGAGGCCGTACAGGGACCCATGAGAGACTCTAGACTTGGCAGCAGCATGAGGAGGCGGTATATAGGGGCCCATGGCAGATTAGGGGCCTGGCAGCAGCTATGTGAGGCCCGTAATCTGCCTGCACCCTATGTCAAAAAATTAAACACACCAGCAGTGTGAAGAGACCTGAAAGTGGCACATGGCAGAGTGTGGCGATGGAGACAGCAGCAATGGGAGGCCGTACAGGGACCCATGAGAGACTCTGGACTTGGCAGCAGCATGAGGAGGCGGTATATAGGGGCCCATGGCAGATTAGGGGCCTGGCAGCAGCTATGTGAGGCCCGTAATCTGCCTGCACCCTATGTCAAAAAATTAAACACACCAGCAGTGTGAAGAGACCTGAAAGTGGCACATGGCAGAGTGTGGCGATGGAGACAGCAGCAATGGGAGGCCGTACAGGGACCCATGACAGACTCTAGACTTGGCAGCAGCATGAGGAGGCGGTTTATAGGGGCCCATGGCAGATTAGGGGCCTGGCAGCAGCTATGTGAGGCCCGTAATCTGCCTGCACCCTATGTCAAAAAATTTAACACACCAGCAGTGTGAAGAGACCTGAAAGTGGCACATGGCAGCAGAGTGTGGCGATGGAGACAGCAGCAATGGGAGGCCGTACAGGGACCCATGAGAGACTCTGGACTTGGCAGCAGCATGAGGAGGCGGTATATAGGGGCCCATGGCAGATTAGGGGCCTGGCAGCAGCTATGTGAGGCCCGTTATCTTGCAGCACCCTATGTCAAAAAATTAAACACACCAGCAGTGTGAAGAGACCTGAAAGTGGCACATGGCAGCAGAGTGTGGCGATGGAGACAGCAGCAATGGGAGGCCGTACAGGGACCCATGAGAGACTCTAGACTTGGCAGCAGCATGAGGAGGCGGTATATAGGGGCCCATGGCCGATTAGGGGCCTGGCAGCAGCTATGTGAGGCCCGTAATCTGCCTGCACCCTATGTCAAAAAATTAAACACACCAGCAGTGTGAAGAGACCTGAAAGTGGCACATGGCAGCAGAGTGTGGCGATGGAGACAGCAACAATGGGAGGCCGTACAGGGACCCATGAGAGACTCTGGACTTGGCAGCAGCATGAGGAGGCGGTATATAGGGGCCCATGGCAGATTAGGGGCCTGGCAGCAGCTATGTGAGGCCCGTAATCTGCCTGCACCCTATGTCAAAAAATTAAACACACCAGCAGTGTGAAGAGACCTGAAAGTGGCACATGGCAGAGTGTGGCGATGGAGACAGCAGCAATGGGAGGCCGTACAGGGACCCATGACAGACTCTAGACTTGGCAGCAGCATGAGGAGGCGGTATATAGGGGCCCATGGCAGATTAGGGGCCTGGCAGCAGCTATGTGAGGCCCGTAATCTGCCTGCACCCTATGTCAAAAAATTTAACACACCAGCAGTGTGAAGAGACCTGAAAGTGGCACATGGCAGCAGAGTGTGGCGATGGAGACAGCAGCAATGGGAGGCCGTACAGGGACCCATGAGAGACTCTAGACTTGGCAGCAGCATGAGGAGGCGGTATATAGGGGCCCATGGCAGATTAGGGGCCTGGCAGCAGCTATGTGAGGCCCGTAATCTGCCTGCACCCTATGTCAAAAAATTAAACACACCAGCAGTGTGAAGAGACCTGAAAGTGGCACATGGCAGAGTGTGGCGATGGAGACAGCAGCAATGGGAGGCCGTACAGGGACCCATGAGAGACTCTGGACTTGGCAGCAGCATGAGGAGGCGGTATATAGGGGCCCATGGCAGATTAGGGGCCTGGCAGCAGCTATGTGAGGCCCGTTATCTTGCAGCACCCTATGTCAAAAAATTAAACACACCAGCAGTGTGAAGAGACCTGAAAGTGGCACATGGCAGCAGAGTGTGGCGATGGAGACAGCAGCAATGGGAGGCCGTACAGGGACCCATGAGAGACTCTGGACTTGGCAGCAGCATGAGGAGGCGGTATAAAGGGGCCCATGGCAGATTAGGGGCCTGGCAGCAGCTATGTGAGGCCCGTAATCTGCCTGCACCCTATGTCAAAAAATTAAACACACCAGCAGTGTGAAGAGACCTGAAAGTGGCACATGGCAGAGTGTGGCGATGGAGACAGCAGCAATGGGAGGCCGTACAGGGACCCATGACAGACTCTAGACTTGGCAGCAGCATGAGGAGGCGGTATATAGGGGCCCATGGCAGATTAGGGGCCTGGCAGCAGCTATGTGAGGCCCGTAATCTGCCTGCACCCTATGTCAAAAAATTTAACACACCAGCAGTGTGAAGAGACCTGAAAGTGGCACATGGCAGCAGAGTGTGGCGATGGAGACAGCAGCAATGGGAGGCCGTACAGGGACCCATGAGAGACTCTGGACTTGGCAGCAGCATGAGGAGGCGGTATATAGGGGCCCATGGCAGATTAGGGGCCTGGCAGCAGCTATGTGAGACCCGTTATCTTGCAGCACCCTATGTCAAAAAATTAAACACACCAGCAGTGTGAAGAGACCTGAAAGTGGCACATGGCAGCAGAGTGTGGCGATGGAGACAGCAGCAATGGGAGGCCGTACAGGGACCCATGAGAGACTCTAGACTTGGCAGCAGCATGAGGAGGCGGTATATAGGGGCCCATGGCAGATTAGGGGCCTGGCAGCAGCTATGTGAGGCCCGTAATCTGCCTGCACCCTATGTCAAAAAATTAAACACACCAGCAGTGTGAAGAGACCTGAAAGTGGCACATGGCAGCAGAGTGTGGCGATGGAGACAGCAGCAATGGGAGGCCGTACAGGGACCCATGAGAGACTCTAGACTTGGCAGCAGCATGAGGAGGCGGTATATAGGGGCCCATGGCAGATTAGGGGCCTGGCAGCAGCTATGTGAGGCCCGTAATCTGCCTGCACCCTATGTCAAAAAATTTAACACACCAGCAGTGTGAAGAGACCTGAAAGTGGCACATGGCAGCAGAGTGTGGCGATGGAGACAGCAGCAATGGGAGGCCGTACAGGGACCCATGAGAGACTCTGGACTTGGCAGCAGCATGAGGAGGCGGTATATAGGGGCCCATGGCAGATTAGGGGCCTGGCAGCAGCTATGTGAGGCCCGTAATCTGCCTGCACCCTATGTCAAAAAATTTAACACACCAGCAGTGTGAAGAGACCTGAAAGTGGCACATGGCAGCAGAGTGTGGCGATGGAGACAGCAGCAATGGGAGGCCGTACAGGGACCCATGAGAGACTCTAGACTTGGCAGCAGCATGAGGAGGCGGTATATAGGGGCCCATGGCAGATTAGGGGCCTGGCAGCAGCTATGTGAGGCCCGTAATCTGCCTGCACCCTATGTCAAAAAATTAAACACACCAGCAGTGTGAAGAGACCTGAAAGTGGCACATGGCAGCAGAGTGTGGCGATGGAGACAGCAGCAATGGGAGGCCGTACAGGGACCCATGAGAGACTCTAGACTTGGCAGCAGCATGAGGAGGCGGTATATAGGGGCCCATGGCAGATTAGGGGCCTGGCAGCAGCTATGTGAGGCCCGTAATCTGCCTGCACCCTATGTCAAAAAATTTAACACACCAGCAGTGTGAAGAGACCTGAAAGTGGCACATGGCAGCAGAGTGTGGCGATGGAGACAGCAGCAATGGGAGGCCGTACAGGGACCCATGAGAGACTCTAGACTTGGCAGCAGCATGAGGAGGCGGTATATAGGGGCCCATGGCAGATTAGGGGCCTGGCAGCAGCTATGTGAGGCCCGTAATCTGCCTGCACCCTATGTCAAAAAATTTAACACACCAGCAGTGTGAAGAGACCTGAAAGTGGCACATGGCAGCAGAGTGTGGCGATGGAGACAGCAGCAATGGGAGGCCGTACAGGGACCCATGAGAGACTCTGGACTTGGCAGCAGCATGAGGAGGCGGTATATAGGGGCCCATGGCAGATTAGGGGCCTGGCAGCAGCTATGTGAGGCCCGTAATCTGCCTGCACCCTATGTCAAAAAATTAAACACACCAGCAGTGTGAAGAGACCTGAAAGTGGCACATGGCAGCAGAGTGTGGCGATGGAGACAGCAGCAATGGGAGGCCGTACAGGGACCCATGAGAGACTCTAGACTTGGCAGCAGCATGAGGAGGCGGTATATAGGGGCCCATGGCAGATTAGGGGCCTGGCAGCAGCTATGTGAGGCCCGTAATCTGCCTGCACCCTATGTCAAAAAATTAAACACACCAGCAGTGTGAAGAGACCTGAAAGTGGCACATGGCAGCAGAGTGTGGCGATGGAGACAGCAGCAATGGGAGGCCGTACAGGGACCCATGAGAGACTCTGGACTTGGCAGCAGCATGAGGAGGCGGTATATAGGGGCCCATGGCAGATTAGGGGCCTGGCAGCAGCTATGTGAGGCCCGTAATCTGCCTGCACCCTATGTCAAAAAATTAAACACACCAGCAGTGTGAAGAGACCTGAAAGTGGCACATGGCAGCAGAGTGTGGCGATGGAGACAGCAGCAATGGGAGGCCGTACAGGGACCCATGACAGACTCTAGACTTGGCAGCAGCATGAGGAGGCGGTTTATAGGGGCCCATGGCAGATTAGGGGCCTGGCAGCAGCTATGTGAGGCCCGTAATCTGCCTGCACCCTATGTCAAAAAATTTAACACACCAGCAGTGTGAAGAGACCTGAAAGTGGCACATGGCAGCAGAGTGTGGCGATGGAGACAGCAGCAATGGGAGGCCGTACAGGGACCCATGAGAGACTCTGGACTTGGCAGCAGCATGAGGAGGCGGTATATAGGGGCCCATGGCAGATTAGGGGCCTGGCAGCAGCTATGTGAGGCCCGTTATCTTGCAGCACCCTATGTCAAAAAATTAAACACACCAGCAGTGTGAAGAGACCTGAAAGTGGCACATGGCAGCAGAGTGTGGCGATGGAGACAGCAGCAATGGGAGGCCGTACAGGGACCCATGAGAGACTCTAGACTTGGCAGCAGCATGAGGAGGCGGTATATAGGGGCCCATGGCCGATTAGGGGCCTGGCAGCAGCTATGTGAGGCCCGTAATCTGCCTGCACCCTATGTCAAAAAATTAAACACACCAGCAGTGTGAAGAGACCTGAAAGTGGCACATGGCAGCAGAGTGTGGCGATGGAGACAGCAACAATGGGAGGCCGTACAGGGACCCATGAGAGACTCTGGACTTGGCAGCAGCATGAGGAGGCGGTATATAGGGGCCCATGGCAGATTAGGGGCCTGGCAGCAGCTATGTGAGGCCCGTAATCTGCCTGCACCCTATGTCAAAAAATTAAACACACCAGCAGTGTGAAGAGATCTGAAAGTGGCACATGGCAGAGTGTGGCGATGGAGACAGCAGCAATGGGAGGCCGTACAGGGACCCATGACAGACTCTAGACTTGGCAGCAGCATGAGGAGGCGGTATATAGGGGCCCATGGCAGATTAGGGGCCTGGCAGCAGCTATGTGAGGCCCGTAATCTGCCTGCACCCTATGTCAAAAAATTTAACACACCAGCAGTGTGAAGAGACCTGAAAGTGGCACATGGCAGCAGAGTGTGGCGATGGAGACAGCAGCAATGGGAGGCCGTACAGGGACCCATGAGAGACTCTAGACTTGGCAGCAGCATGAGGAGGCGGTATATAGGGGCCCATGGCAGATTAGGGGCCTGGCAGCAGCTATGTGAGGCCCGTAATCTGCCTGCACCCTATGTCAAAAAATTAAACACACCAGCAGTGTGAAGAGACCTGAAAGTGGCACATGGCAGAGTGTGGCGATGGAGACAGCAGCAATGGGAGGCCGTACAGGGACCCATGAGAGACTCTGGACTTGGCAGCAGCATGAGGAGGCGGTATATAGGGGCCCATGGCAGATTAGGGGCCTGGCAGCAGCTATGTGAGGCCCGTAATCTGCCTGCACCCTATGTCAAAAAATTAAACACACCAGCAGTGTGAAGAGACCTGAAAGTGGCACATGGCAGAGTGTGGCGATGGAGACAGCAGCAATGGGAGGCCGTACAGGGACCCATGACAGACTCTAGACTTGGCAGCAGCATGAGGAGGCGGTTTATAGGGGCCCATGGCAGATTAGGGGCCTGGCAGCAGCTATGTGAGGCCCGTAATCTGCCTGCACCCTATGTCAAAAAATTTAACACACCAGCAGTGTGAAGAGACCTGAAAGTGGCACATGGCAGCAGAGTGTGGCGATGGAGACAGCAGCAATGGGAGGCCGTACAGGGACCCATGAGAGACTCTGGACTTGGCAGCAGCATGAGGAGGCGGTATATAGGGGCCCATGGCAGATTAGGGGCCTGGCAGCAGCTATGTGAGGCCCGTTATCTTGCAGCACCCTATGTCAAAAAATTAAACACACCAGCAGTGTGAAGAGACCTGAAAGTGGCACATGGCAGCAGAGTGTGGCGATGGAGACAGCAGCAATGGGAGGCCGTACAGGGACCCATGAGAGACTCTAGACTTGGCAGCAGCATGAGGAGGCGGTATATAGGGGCCCATGGCCGATTAGGGGCCTGGCAGCAGCTATGTGAGGCCCGTAATCTGCCTGCACCCTATGTCAAAAAATTAAACACACCAGCAGTGTGAAGAGACCTGAAAGTGGCACATGGCAGCAGAGTGTGGCGATGGAGACAGCAACAATGGGAGGCCGTACAGGGACCCATGAGAGACTCTGGACTTGGCAGCAGCATGAGGAGGCGGTATATAGGGGCCCATGGCAGATTAGGGGCCTGGCAGCAGCTATGTGAGGCCCGTAATCTGCCTGCACCCTATGTCAAAAAATTAAACACACCAGCAGTGTGAAGAGACCTGAAAGTGGCACATGGCAGAGTGTGGCGATGGAGACAGCAGCAATGGGAGGCCGTACAGGGACCCATGACAGACTCTAGACTTGGCAGCAGCATGAGGAGGCGGTATATAGGGGCCCATGGCAGATTAGGGGCCTGGCAGCAGCTATGTGAGGCCCGTAATCTGCCTGCACCCTATGTCAAAAAATTTAACACACCAGCAGTGTGAAGAGACCTGAAAGTGGCACATGGCAGCAGAGTGTGGCGATGGAGACAGCAGCAATGGGAGGCCGTACAGGGACCCATGAGAGACTCTAGACTTGGCAGCAGCATGAGGAGGCGGTATATAGGGGCCCATGGCAGATTAGGGGCCTGGCAGCAGCTATGTGAGGCCCGTAATCTGCCTGCACCCTATGTCAAAAAATTAAACACACCAGCAGTGTGAAGAGACCTGAAAGTGGCACATGGCAGAGTGTGGCGATGGAGACAGCAGCAATGGGAGGCCGTACAGGGACCCATGAGAGACTCTGGACTTGGCAGCAGCATGAGGAGGCGGTATATAGGGGCCCATGGCAGATTAGGGGCCTGGCAGCAGCTATGTGAGGCCCGTTATCTTGCAGCACCCTATGTCAAAAAATTAAACACACCAGCAGTGTGAAGAGACCTGAAAGTGGCACATGGCAGCAGAGTGTGGCGATGGAGACAGCAGCAATGGGAGGCCGTACAGGGACCCATGAGAGACTCTGGACTTGGCAGCAGCATGAGGAGGCGGTATAAAGGGGCCCATGGCAGATTAGGGGCCTGGCAGCAGCTATGTGAGGCCCGTAATCTGCCTGCACCCTATGTCAAAAAATTAAACACACCAGCAGTGTGAAGAGACCTGAAAGTGGCACATGGCAGAGTGTGGCGATGGAGACAGCAGCAATGGGAGGCCGTACAGGGACCCATGACAGACTCTAGACTTGGCAGCAGCATGAGGAGGCGGTATATAGGGGCCCATGGCAGATTAGGGGCCTGGCAGCAGCTATGTGAGGCCCGTAATCTGCCTGCACCCTATGTCAAAAAATTTAACACACCAGCAGTGTGAAGAGACCTGAAAGTGGCACATGGCAGCAGAGTGTGGCGATGGAGACAGCAGCAATGGGAGGCCGTACAGGGACCCATGAGAGACTCTGGACTTGGCAGCAGCATGAGGAGGCGGTATATAGGGGCCCATGGCAGATTAGGGGCCTGGCAGCAGCTATGTGAGACCCGTTATCTTGCAGCACCCTATGTCAAAAAATTAAACACACCAGCAGTGTGAAGAGACCTGAAAGTGGCACATGGCAGCAGAGTGTGGCGATGGAGACAGCAGCAATGGGAGGCCGTACAGGGACCCATGAGAGACTCTAGACTTGGCAGCAGCATGAGGAGGCGGTATATAGGGGCCCATGGCAGATTAGGGGCCTGGCAGCAGCTATGTGAGGCCCGTAATCTGCCTGCACCCTATGTCAAAAAATTAAACACACCAGCAGTGTGAAGAGACCTGAAAGTGGCACATGGCAGCAGAGTGTGGCGATGGAGACAGCAGCAATGGGAGGCCGTACAGGGACCCATGAGAGACTCTAGACTTGGCAGCAGCATGAGGAGGCGGTATATAGGGGCCCATGGCAGATTAGGGGCCTGGCAGCAGCTATGTGAGGCCCGTAATCTGCCTGCACCCTATGTCAAAAAATTTAACACACCAGCAGTGTGAAGAGACCTGAAAGTGGCACATGGCAGCAGAGTGTGGCGATGGAGACAGCAGCAATGGGAGGCCGTACAGGGACCCATGAGAGACTCTAGACTTGGCAGCAGCATGAGGAGGCGGTTTATAGGGGCCCATGGCAGATTAGGGGCCTGGCAGCAGCTATGTGAGGCCCGTAATCTGCCTGCACCCTATGTCAAAAAATTTAACACACCAGCAGTGTGAAGAGACCTGAAAGTGGCACATGGCAGCAGAGTGTGGCGATGGAGACAGCAGCAATGGGAGGCCGTACAGGGACCCATGAGAGACTCTGGACTTGGCAGCAGCATGAGGAGGCGGTATATAGGGGCCCATGGCAGATTAGGGGCCTGGCAGCAGCTATGTGAGGCCCGTAATCTGCCTGCACCCTATGTCAAAAAATTAAACACACCAGCAGTGTGAAGAGACCTGAAAGTGGCACATGGCAGCAGAGTGTGGCGATGGAGACAGCAGCAATGGGAGGCCGTACAGGGACCCATGAGAGACTCTGGACCTAGCAGCAGCATGAGGAGGCGGTATATAGGGGCCTATGGCAGATTAGGGGCCTGGCAGCAGCTATAGGAGGCCCGTAATCTGCCAGCACCCTATGTCAAAAAATTAAACACACCAGCAGTGTGAGGAGACCTGAAAGTGGCACATGTTTGAGGCATGATTCATGGCGGATTTAGTCAGTTGTGTCAGGAACTGGTGGTTTGAAATCCAGACTAATCCACGCCTGTTTCATTTTCACAAACGTGAGTCTCTCCACACTTTGGGTGGACAGTCGTGTCCTCCGCGGAGTTACAATACCTCCTGCCGCACTAAACACGCGCTCCGATGCCACGCTACTGGCCGGGCATGACAGCCTTTCAAGGGCAAATTCAGCTAGTTGGGGCCAAAGGTCAAGTTTCGTTGCCCAGTAGTCAAGGGGATTGTCTACCTCGGTTGGCAGGGTGCTGTCCAAGTAGGCCCAAGCCTGTTGTTTGAGCTCCTGCTCCAGGTCCACCTGATGCTGCTGCTGCTGCTGCGGCTGGTTAGTAGTTTCCTCACTGCGCTGGTGAAGAAAGCTACTCATCATCGACTGCAGACTGAGGCAGCCACTGCTGGTGGAGCTGCCACTGCTCCTACCACCCCACCCCTCCCCTGCTGCCATGCCAGCGGAACGCGAGCGCACAGGGCCCACAGTGTCTGAGGATGGACGTTGGCGCACAAAGGCAGAGACCAACTGACTACATAGGTGGTTTTTATAGTACGTAATTTTGGCCTCCCTCTCAGCAGGTGTGAAAAAGGCCACCATTTTGGACCGGTAGCGAGGGTCCAACAAGGTGGACAGCCAAAAGTCATCCCTCTGTCTGATGGTTATTATTCGGCTGTCGCTACGCAAGCAACCGAGCATGCTATGGGCCATTTGTGCCAAGGAATGCGAGGGACTCCCTGCCTCCATCTCCACAGCATACTGCCACGGTGCGTCTGGGTCCTCTGTCTCCTCCTCCTCCTCCTCTACCAGATGCTCCTGCTCCTCCACTCCTGTCCGCTGAGTGGAAAAACCACCCATTTCACTCAATAATTCCTGAGCACAAATGTCCTCCTCTACCTCCTCCTCTTCTTCCTGTCCTGCCCCCACAGGGGTCATGTGGCGTTGAGATCTGTGCGCCACGTCTACCGCACCCTGACCAGCCATTGTTAACAGCATTTGTTCCAGGACGTGCAACAGAGGAATGACGTCGTTCATCCCATAGTCCTGCCGACTCACGAATAGCGTGGCCTCCTCAAAGGGCCTGAGCAAGCGGCAGGTGTCACGCATGAGCTGCCAATGGCTGACATCTAAGTTACACAGGGGAGTACCTTTATCCGCTTGTAACATCAGGAAATCGGTGATGGCCTTTCGCTGCTCGTAAAGGCGGTCTAACATGTGTAGGGTTGAATTCCACCTTGTTGCAACGTCGCAGATCAGGCGATGCTGTGGAATTCCGTTCTGCCGCTGCAGCTCAATGAGGGTGTTCTTTGCGGTGTAGGAATGGCTGAAATGCATGCACAGTTTACGTGACATTTTAAGGATGTCTTGCAGTGGGATGGTGGATTTTAGGAACCGCTTGACAACCAGATTGAACACGTGAGCCATGCATGGCGCATGGCACAACCTTCCTTGACGCAGAGCAGACACCATGTTCTTTCCGTTGTCAGTCAACATGGTTCCGATTTTTAGTTTGCGCGGAGACAGCCATCTGTCGATTTCTCTGTTCATTACACTCAGCAGTTCCTCCCCTGTGTGACTACGTTCGCCAAGGCATACCAGGTGCAGCACAGCGTGACACCGTTGCGCCCTGCACATGTGATATGCCGGTCGGGTAATGGGACTTGGCACGGGGGTGGCGGCTGAGGACACGGCGGAAAAAGAGGTGGTAGAGGCGGACATGCTTGCTGGACCAAGGACGTGCAAACGTGGAGGCAAAAGCGTCGTGACCTGTCCAAGTTGCTGGTGCGGCTGTGCCGGCACCACGTTCACCCAGTGGGCCGTAAATGACATGTACTGTCCCTGACCGTAGTTACAGCTCCACACGTCGGCGCTGCCGTGCACTTTGGCAGAGACCGACATGCTCAAAGACTGGCCCACCATCTCTTCTACATGTGAATGCAGGGCTGGCACTGCCTTTTGGGCAAAGAAATGACGGCTTGGCACTCTCCACCGCGGCGCGGCACAAGCCATCATTTCTCGGAAAGGTGCTGAGTCCACCAGTTGGAAAGGGAGGGACTGCAGCACCAGCAACTTGGACAGGAGGACGTTCAGCTTTTGCACCGTCGGGTGCGTGCTCGCAAACTGTTGTCTCTTGGATACGGATTCCAAGAAAGACTGTTGACGGAATCCGAGAAGAGGAGTAGCAGGAGAAGGAGCATCTGAACGAGCGGAAGATGCCAACGAGCGACAACTCCCCTCAGCAGAGGTGTTGGAGCCTTGACTGGCTGATAGAGGGCGATTGACGACGTCGGGTGACGGAGCAAGTAACGGAGCGGGTGATGGAGCGGGGGCTGGGGCAGGCAGAACCGCCGTATGTTTATCACGGTTTTCCCAGGCCACCGAATGGTGACGCTGCATATGCTGACGCAACGCTGTAGTCCCAACATGGGCCCCCTGGCCACGCTTGCATTTCTGGCCACATAGTCGACATACGGCTACGTTTACTTCCTCGGGCGGCTTGAGGAAAAATTGCCACACCACCGAGTAGGAAACTTTGCCCCCGCTACTCTTCACTGGCTGACTGCTACTTCCTCCGTGCGCACCGGCACCACTACTGGCCGTGGTGGTAGGCTGCAGTGGAGCTGGTGCTCTACTCCGTGGACGTTTGGCTCCACTGACACTGATGCGACCCTGCTGCTGTCTCCTGGGCAACCCACCGACTGTTTTGCTCGCTGCCAAGCTGCCACCCTCTTCTCCTGATGATGCGGAAGAAATTGCCTGATGACGATGAGGCTGCCAAGTGCGATCAACCTCCTCATCATCAAGTAGGGTCTCCGCCTCACTACTAGCCCCCTCGGCTGCGTCTGGGTCAGGAGACAGACCTGTCTCTAGACCGGCTACCGAGCCACTCTCCTCGCCAGTACTTGTTCGCTTGGCTGCTGAAAAGGCCGATGTCTCCCCCCGTTCCTGACCGCCCTCTGTTAGCTCTTCCTCACTGTACAGTGGGGCTGAGCCCACAGCATGCGATACTTCGCTTGGTGAGGGAACAGCAAAGGACAGGGGCAGGTAGAGGACACGTGATTTCAGTGGGCTTGCTCCCGGGCCATGCCAACTAACGGTTGTGTCTGACGTACCCACCGACCGTTGGCTGTAGGTGTCAGAGGTGACCTGGGAAGAGGAAGACGACCGAGCCAACCAATCAATGACGGCAGGGTTGTCGGTGGAGACACGACCGCTGGATGACACCGGGAGCACTGGCCTCTGGCTGCGAATACTGCTGCCTCGACCCCTTCCTCTGCTGCCATGTCTGCTCGCTCCTAAAACATTGCCTCCTCTGCCACTCCTCTGCATGTTGTCTGACATACTATTTAATTCAACGATTAGGTGTCCCTGAGTAACAATTCTCTGGCACTCAGTAACAATTCTGTCTGTCCCTGAGTATGAATTCTGTGGCCCTGAGTAACAATTCTGTGTCTGTGCGAGTAACAATTCTGTGTCTGTGCGAGTAACAATTCTGTGTCTGTGCAAGTAACAATTTTGTGTCTGTGCGAGTAACAATTCTCTGGCACTCAGTAACAATTCTGTCTGTCCCTGAGTAACAATTCTCTGGCACTCAGTAACAATTCTGTCTGTCCCTGAGTAACAATTCTCTGGCACTCAGTAACAATTCTGTCTGTCCCTGAGTATGAATTCTGTGGCCCTGAGTAACAATTCTGTGTCTGTGCGAGTAACAATTCTGTGTCTGTGCAAGTAACAATTTTGTGTCTGTGCGAGTAACAATTCTCTGGCACTCAGTAACAATTCTGTCTGTCCCTGAGTAACAATTCTCTGGCACTCAGTAACAATTCTGTCTGTCCCTGAGTATGAATTCTGTGGCCCTGAGTAACAATTCTGTGTCTGTGCGAGTAACAATTCTGTGTCTGTGCAAGTAACAATTTTGTGTCTGTGCGAGTAACAATTCTCTGGCACTCAGTAACAATTCTGTCTGTCCCTGAGTAACAATTCTCTGGCACTCAGTAACAATTCTGTCTGTCCCTGAGTAACAATTCTCTGGCACTCAGTAACAATTCTGTCTGTCCCTGAGTAACAATTCTCTGGCACTCAGTAACAATTCTGTCTGTCCCTGAGTAACAATTCTCTGGCACTCAGTAACAATTCTGTCTGTCCCTGAGTATGAATTCTGTGGCCCTGAGTAACAATTCTGTGTCTGTGCGAGTAACAATTCTGTGTCTGTGCAAGTAACAATTTTGTGTCTGTGCGAGTAACAATTCTCTGGCACTCAGTAACAATTCTGTCTGTCCCTGAGTAACAATTCTCTGGCACTCAGTAACAATTCTGTCTGTCCCTGAGTAACAATTCTCTGGCACTCAGTAACAATTCTGTCTGTCCCTGAGTAACAATTCTCTGGCACTCAGTAACAATTCTGTGTCTGTGCGAGTAACAATTCTGTGTCTGTGCAAGTAACAATTTTGTGTCTGTGCGAGTAACAATTCTCTGGCACTCAGTAACAATTCTGTCTGTCCCTGAGTAACAATTCTCTGGCACTCAGTAACAATTCTGTCTGTCCCTGAGTAACAATTCTCTGGCACTCAGTAACAATTCTGTCTGTCCCTGAGTAACAATTCTCTGGCACTCAGTAACAATTCTGTGTCTGTGCGAGTAACAATTCTGTGTCTGTGCAAGTAACAATTTTGTGTCTGTGCGAGTAACAATTCTCTGGCACTCAGTAACAATTCTGTCTGTCCCTGAGTAACAATTCTCTGGCACTCAGTAACAATTCTGTCTGTCCCTGAGTAACAATTCTCTGGCACTCAGTAACAATTCTGTCTGTCCCTGAGTATGAATTCTGTGGCCCTGAGTAACAATTCTGTGTCTGTGCGAGTAACAATTCTGTGTCTGTGCAAGTAACAATTTTGTGTCTGTGCGAGTAACAATTCTCTGGCACTCAGTAACAATTCTGTCTGTCCCTGAGTAACAATTCTCTGGCACTCAGTAACAATTCTGTCTGTCCCTGAGTAACAATTCTCTGGCACTCAGTAACAATTCTGTCTGTCCCTGAGTAACAATTCTCTGGCACTCAGTAACAATTCTGTCTGTCCCTGAGTATGAATTCTGTGGCCCTGAGTAACAATTCTGTCTGTGCGAGTAACAATTCTGTGTCTGTGCAATAACAATTTTGTGTCTGTGCGAGTAACAATTCTCTGGCACTCAGTAACAATTCTGTCTGTCCCTGAGTAACAATTCTCTGGCACTCAGTAACAATTCTGTCTGTCCCTGAGTAACAATTCTCTGGCACTCAGTAACAATTCTGTCTGTCCCTGAGTAACAATTCTCTGGCACTCAGTAACAATTCTGTCTGTCCCTGAGTAACAATTCTCTGGCACTCAGTAACAATTCTGTCTGTCCCTGAGTAACAATTCTCTGGCACTCAGTAACAATTCTGTCTGTCCCTGAGTATGAATTCTGTGGCCCTGAGTAACAATTCTGTGTCTGTGCGAGTAACAATTCTGTGTCTGTGCAAGTAACAATTTTGTGTCTGTGCGAGTAACAATTCTCTGGCACTCAGTAACAATTCTGTCTGTCCCTGAGTAACAATTCTCTGGCACTCAGTAACAATTCTGTCTGTCCCTGAGTAACAATTCTCTGGCACTCAGTAACAATTCTGTCTGTCCCTGAGTAACAATTCTCTGGCACTCAGTAACAATTCTGTGTCTGTGCGAGTAACAATTCTGTGTCTGTGCAAGTAACAATTTTGTGTCTGTGCGAGTAACAATTCTCTGGCACTCAGTAACAATTCTGTCTGTCCCTGAGTAACAATTCTCTGGCACTCAGTAACAATTCTGTCTGTCCCTGAGTAACAATTCTCTGGCACTCAGTAACAATTCTGTCTGTCCCTGAGTATGAATTCTGTGGCCCTGAGTAATAATTCTGTGTCTGTGCGAGTAACAATTCTGTGTCTGTGCAAGTAACAATTTTGTGTCTGTGCGAGTAACAATTCTCTGGCACTCAGTAACAATTCTGTCTGTCCCTGAGTAACAATTCTCTGGCACTCAGTAACAATTCTGTCTGTCCCTGAGTAACAATTCTCTGGCACTCAGTAACAATTCTGTCTGTCCCTGAGTATGAATTCTGTGGCCCTGAGTAACAATTCTGTGTCTGTGCGAGTAACAATTCTGTGTCTGTGCAAGTAACAATTTTGTGTCTGTGCGAGTAACAATTCTCTGGCACTCAGTAACAATTCTGTCTGTCCCTGAGTAACAATTCTCTGGCACTCAGTAACAATTCTGTCTGTCCCTGAGTAACAATTCTCTGGCACTCAGTAACAATTCTGTCTGTCCCTGAGTAACAATTCTCTGGCACTCAGTAACAATTCTGTCTGTCCCTGAGTATGAATTCTGTGGCCCTGAGTAACAATTCTGTCTGTGCGAGTAACAATTCTGTGTCTGTGCAATAACAATTTTGTGTCTGTGCGAGTAACAATTCTCTGGCACTCAGTAACAATTCTGTCTGTCCCTGAGTAACAATTCTCTGGCACTCAGTAACAATTCTGTCTGTCCCTGAGTAACAATTCTCTGGCACTCAGTAACAATTCTGTCTGTCCCTGAGTAACAATTCTCTGGCACTCAGTAACAATTCTGTCTGTCCCTGAGTAACAATTCTGTCTGTCCCTGAGAATGAATTCTGTGGCCCTGAGTAAGAATTCTCTGGCACTCAGTAACAATTCTGTCTGTCCCTGAGTAACAATTCTCTGGCACTCAGTAACAATTCTGTCTGTCCCTGAGTAAAAATTCTGTGGCCCTAATAACGTTTCTGTGGCCCTAAGTAACAATTCTCTGGCACTGAGTGAAAATTCTGTCTGTCCCTGAGTATGAATTCTGTGGCCCTAACTAGCGTTTCTTTGTCCCTAAATAACGATTCTGTGGCCCTCATTAACAAGTCTGTGTCCCTGAGTAATGGTTCTCTGTCCCTAAGTAACTTCTCTCTGTCCCCAATTCTCGTTTCTGTGGCCCTAACTCTGTCCCTGTCCCTAGTACAGAGCGGTCTGCCTCTGTTCAATGACTGCAGGCAAATGAAGATTTCCAAAATGGCCGCTATATATACCTCGACCATTACACAGTGCTGGCTGGCTGGCTGCTGATTGGCTGATGCGATCACATGTCGTTGAGGAATGCATTATGGGGGCAGCGCGCCTTGTCTGCGCGCCTTCCCCGACATCCCCGCTCCGTCGCCGCACATGTCAGCCGCCATTTTCGGAAAAATTTCGATTCGCGCGTCCGAATTAGGCTGTTTTCGGATTCGGCACGAATCGAAATTTTTCCGATATTCGACTCGAATTCCACTTCGGATACTTCGATTCGCTCATCTCTAATAACAGCATAAAATAGGCTGAATATGTGAGCTATGTAATTTAGATTATTTTAACATAAATATCAAAAATAATAATTACTTACATCTTTTATAACGCACCATAAACTGCATAAGAATGTAGTGCTGTGAAAGCTGAAATATAAGAAGCTTAGCTTAGTTGTTCAGACCATAACCCACCAATGGGTCAGCGCCGGGCCACAGTACATGTGGTTCCTCCGAGGATCAAACTGAGTATTAGAGGCTGTATCAAATAATGCCAATTGCGATGCAAGCTAGCCCCACCCTAAAGCCACTAAAGCATTTATTTTGTGTACAGTGAAATATAATTGGTTGATCCTGCCTTCAGTTGTCCTTCCCATCTTCTCTGTGTCCCCACTGCAGGCTAATTGAATAGATTGGTACTTAGCAACAGTATGGACTGCTGCTAACACCGATCGCATTCTAACTAGAATGTGTAAATACATATAAACATTGGGATGTAGCGCTGATCCCAAAAAGGCAAAGTATTGTAACCCCCTCAATGGAAGTGTGTTTTCTATATGATGGGTCCCTAGGTGGATCTCTTTGCATGCGCACAAAACGCGTCAAACAAATTTGAAAATGTAATTAATTTGCCCATGGGCTACTACAATTGCATCATGTGACACCTTCCAAATGAAATGAACACATTTGTTTGTTTCATATAATTTTTTTTGGATTGGTTGACATTTATGACTATATCCATTCAGAGATTTGTATACATTCGAATCTCTGACAATGAAATTTTCATTTGAAAAATGAATCAAAACAAAAAGCACAGGTCTAGGGGAGGCTGTCAGGGCAGGAGCTGTGGAACGGACAGGCAGGCCTAGAGGCAGGGTCCCGCACTGACTGACGACAACCACCACCCACACACCGGAGTCCCTCAGGGCGCGGAGTCTAAGTCCCAGGCTGCCTTTCACCAGGGCCCCTGATGGTGGGGATGGACTTGACGCAGCCAGGAACCAGGTTACGGCCCCCGAGACACCCCAGCTGCGGTAATGGCCGCTGCCAATGGCGTGTAGCTGGTAGGAATCAGATCAGACAAAAGCGTAGTGGGGCAGGCCAGGTCGACAACAACGGGACAAACGGTACAGAACAGTAGACAAGAATCACAGGTCACAGGCCGGATTCAGCAACGGGAGGTCAGATCAAAGGAAAACGCAGAGAATGGTCTAGTCGCAAGCCGAGTCAGATTCCAGGAGAGTCACGAGAGTATACACAGAGCTGTTGCAACACTAACACACAAGACACGAATGCAAAGGGCATGTGCGGACAACAGACTTATATGTAATCAACCACACCCCTCTGGGGGATGGACCTCAGAGGCCTGAAGGCATAAAAGACTCCCACCATGCTCTGCAGAAACCCAAGATGGATGCCAGCACATGGAGCAGCACAACCTCTGGGAAAATTTAGGACCTTGACAGAGGCTTTGCTTAATTAAAGGAGGACTGCAAGCCCAACTTTTTAATTTTTTTTTTTTTTCGCAGATTGTCTCCTGGTTGGGGAAATTTCCCCACGTTCCTACAATAATTTGTCTGAAACCTGTCCAAGACAGAAACATTAAGGAAAAATCTCCCCGAGAACACAAGCAGCAAAAATACCCAACTCCCCCTCTCTATCTACACAAAATACAATTCTTCAGCACGAGTTGGGCTTTAATGACTTCAATTTCTTCCTTCTGGAGCAAATACCCTTTTCTGTAAGATGACATCCAGATTTACAAACCAATACTTTATTTGGCAGCAGCATGCAGTGCAGCAATATTATACATATTTTTATGAATACAAACTGAATGTCAGGAACTTTTTAGTGCAGAAACACGCAGTGAAAAATTCCAGTAATAAAGCAAATAAAGCATTTGGAGCAGAGGGAGATATCTTCCTATATATGCCTAGTAACATTTACAGGCACTTGGGAGGCTGTTGTAAAATAAAGTATATCTTTCCTGCAAGGCACAAAGACATTCGCGACAAATTGAATTACTTACTGTACTATTTATGGTGGTTAGGAGACTGGGCAAAAAAATTTTTTCTCGGGGCTGTCCATATACCAAGGGAGCATTTGGCAACTGAAACTGTTCAGCAGTCACAATAGCACGGCGCACTGATCATAAATCTTTAGGGCATTTTTCTTTGTTCTTAAGTATTTTATTTCTAAAGGGTCATTCCATTTAAATCTGATATTTCAATGTTTGGTTTATTGAAGAGGTTGAATTCACCTATTAGGATAGCAGTAGTGAGAGCCTTGAGGGTACCCAAAAGTGGTTACACGGTGAGTGCCTTCTGGCGCTTGATCACCGGCCAACCAACTTCTCTTCTCTTTTATCACCTGGAGTATAGACATTGACTGTCCAGGTCTGCTGTTGGGTGCCCAGAAGACCCAACTGGTATGAAGGTCCTGCCAGGCTGAAAGATCTCCAGTATGATGCTGTCTGCATAGTTTTAGTGCCCACATTACAATGCAGTAGTAGAGAACCAATATATAAGTTTCCCCTACCAACAACACAACACAAACTAGGGGGGACACATCACTACTGACATGTAATAGGGTCAGTAGTGATAGCCAAAACCCTATGACTAAGGAAACGCGTCAAAGTCAGGCTGCAGCTGTTTGACGCTAATACCGCCGGCACCACGAGGGGTCCCGGCGGCAACTTTATATCGGGTCAGTACTTCATTTATTCCTTGCTTTGTACCTAATAAGTATCTGTTTGTGAGTGGGAATAAACATCCTAAGACATACTGCACTACTTATCTCCTCTGTTTCTTCTGAGCTCCTGTGGGAGCCAGTTACATTCACAGAGTGGTCATTACCTAATGAGAAGGCTGAGTGCAAAGCGTGGGATAGCGAAGGAGACCTGACCAGATCTGACCAGACCTCTGATGAGATATTTGAAGTCTCTATATTATATAAAAGCGCACAAAGGTTGCGCATCTGGTGAGTGCGTAGTCTGTATCCTAATTGTTTCACCGTGTGCACAGTCTGTGTCGTTTGGAAATCAACAGATCGGTTGAGCTCTTGCTCACACCTTCACGTTGGACTTATTCTTGGATATAGCAAATTTTCCTCACGTTATATCAGCCACAAATCTAGTGGCATATATATGAGTGCACAGTGTCACTTTATATCTTTGTATGATCTCATGTACGTGTATATATACGTTTATTCATTTGTGTTTTAGCGCTGCACCTTTTTGTATATTATTGTCTATTAGAAGGTCTTATATGGTGCCTTTGGTGTACAGCTGCTGCTATCTAGAAGGCGCTTACTTATTTACACATTTTTAGCATGTAATAGGGTACAATCAGGGGCGGACTGACCATTTGGAAACTCGGGCACTGCCCGAGGGCCCGGGGTCAGTAAGGGGCCCCATGAGATGCCCCTGGTACCTTTTTCATAGGCTTTTTTGAGTTTGGGCAAGGACACAGGGGCCCCAGGATCCCCTATTGCCCGGGGGCCCCATGAGTTGTCAGTCGGCCTTTGTGTACAATACCACAGATGGGAATGTAATGGCTGTGCCGACACTTACATAATGGGAACTGCACACTAAAGACACTGATATATAAGTGACACTACACAGATGACCAGGGCTGTGGATAAGGGGGTACCACCAGTCCTCCTGTTTGGGGCCCAGACCAGCCAGGGAGGCCCAGGCAGCTCAGTGAATCTGATATGGGCAGGGAGGATGATGGGTGGGCCCCTTCTCTGCAACCAAAACCCCCACCCCCACGGTGCTACAAACACACAATAGGATCCTTCAGGATGGAGAGTGGGGGTAGGGTCCAGTAAATATGTCACATTTACCAGCCTATTCATTTCCTGAATTAACACAATGAGTGATTGGTGCTGATCACGTACTGTGTTCATTCATAACTGAAGCATATTAAACTGGTTTTTTTGGGGGGAGGGGGCCATGTCAGGTTGGCTGTATGAGGCCCCATGGTTTCTAACAGCAGCCCTGCAGATGACACCAACATCATGGGGCACTACACTGCTGATGTTAATGTAATGGGGACACAGCAGCAGCATTGACAGTAGTGTAATAGATACATCACACCACTGCCGCAATAGGGGTAATGCATAACTGGCTCCAGCATATTCATGGAAACAAAATAGGCAATGATAGTGCTACACTGTTGGCTTTAAAAAACAAACAAAACCCCCTTCAGGGTTAAAAAAAAGTTCCCCTTCATAACGGCTACAACACAAACAAGGAATATGAAATTAGAAATTAGAATACACCTTGAAGTAATCTACTGATAAATCGGAGGAGTTATTGATCAGTGAGTCATTTAGAAATTAGTCTTTTTTATTTATTATAACTTTTATTAATTTTTTATTACAAAATCAACTTTAAATTAAACATTACAGAATACACATTTGCACACAAATTTACCTATTTACCCCCCCTCTACCTTCCCCCTCCTTTCAATTTTTAAACTTCTTCTCTTACTCTTTTCTTTTTACTTCTAGTTCCACTAATACTCTTACTATCTACCTTCACCCCCCAATCTCTCTGTCTTTTTTCCTCTTACAGGATCCTAAATCCTTTCATTAATCGTTCCCAGCTCTTTAGACCTTGACTACTATTTAGAAATTAGTCTTAGGCTTTGTGCACATGATGAGAATAACCTCTCGATCATCGTTTTTTTTTTTTGTATCTAGTCTCATATTGAAAACTAATAGGTTACATAGTTAGACTGGCTGAAAAAAGATAAAAGTCCATCCAATTCAACCATTAAAAAAAACAAAACGTTATAATCCTATACCCACAGTTGATCCAGAGAGTTACGAAAATTCTTATGAGACAGAATAAAACTTCCCGCGATGATGTCATCTATTGTATTGTATTGTAATGTATTCTTTCGTTTCCAAGCCAGCAGGGTCATGGTCACTCGATTTTTTACAGACAAATACTGTACTGCTTAAACGAAAATCATTCGCTCTGGTATCGTATGAGAACAATTTTCTTGCTTGTCCCTTCAGAAAATTTCACATGATCGGCTCGAAAGCTGTGTACGAACGATTAGATTAACGGACGATCACTCAGAAAGCGGTATTTTTCTTCTGATGTTCTCATCGTGTGTACTAGGCATTGACCTCAAATGAGAGATAGATAGATAGATAGAGATAGATAGATAGATAGATAGATAGAAAGGTAGAGAGAGAGAGAGAGAGAGAGAGAGAGAGGGAGAATGTGAAAACATATTTTTTAACTTATTATTTTGAATAATCCTTTTTGACTATTATTTTAATTATTTAATTAACTGTGAAAATGTATTATTAGTAGTATAAATAAAAATAATATTATTATTATGCATATTGTTCCTATATTGTACCTACCTCATAGCTTGATTCTGATTTTATAGCTGAGGCTTCTCTCTATATAAAAAAAAAAACAGAGAGAGAGAGACGTGATTCTTATAAGGTCTTTAATTCAACATTCAATTTTCTCCATCATTATAAGCTAAAAAAATTCTTAGCGTATGTACTCTCCAGCGCCTCAGGATATGCACAGCCAAAAGGGAAGCCAAGGGTACCAGGACAGCGACAACCAAAAGGAAATGTTCCAGGGGTGCAGCCCTCCTCAGACGGGGAAATCAGCCACTGGATAGAGAGAAAAACAGGTGGCGCACACACCTAGTGCATTATCCAAGGTTTATTGTAGGAATTAAATCATAAAAACATACTCACAGACGAAGCATGTATCTAAAAAGCATAGAAAAATGACAATGGTCACAACGGCAGGCAAGGTGTTCTCACTGTCAGTGCGGTCAAATGGCTGACGCGTTTCGGGGACGACAGCAGGGCTCTCACTTTACTTTCCATTCATCGTGCATCAGCATCAGAGGTTGGTCATCAGCTCTGAGGAAAGGGATTCGTCCCCGAAACGCGTCAGCCATTTGACCGCACTGACAGTGAGAACACCTTGCCTGCCGTTGTGACCATTGTCATTTTTCTATGCTTTTTAGATACATGCTTCGTCTGTGAGTATGTTTTTATGATTTAATTCCTACAATAAACCTTGGATAATGCACTAGGTGTGTGCGCCACCTGTTTTTCTCTCTAAAAAAATTCTTAGCCTTTGTATAAAATATTATATAATGGTTGAATGCTAAATAGAGATAAAATAATATACATTGCAAAATAAGTATTTACAAAAAAAAAGCACAAGCATAAAAAAATGTGATGATAAAAAGATAAGAGTCCAAGTAAATGCAAGAACTAAGAGGAACCGTTAGGAATAAAATAAAACAATATATTTATATAGAGCAATTATAATTTAAGTGCAAGAATTATGATATAACATAGAAGCTAAAAGCATAATATGAAATAAATTGTGTTGGGCATGATGTTTGAGACAAACATAAGTTGGACTCCAACACTGGCCGTTCGTGCATTTGGCGAACACTCGAATGGCCACAGGTCAGGTGCAGTGCTTTGGCCAATCACAGTGCATGATGACATCACAAGGCGGTGGGGGTGAGCACAGTATTTAAAGTGAAGTTCCACTCACGCTGTCAAAAAATAAAATTCAGCAGCTACAAAAACTGTAGCTGCTGACTTTTAAAAAACAGCCACTTACCTGTCCCTCGGTCCCATGGTGTGTCCCCCACAGCCAGTTTCACCAGCTGTCCTGTATTCCAGGAGGCCGGCATTTTCAGTGTGGGCACCCAACTGTGACTGCTTGCGGCTTCACATCCGGGTGCCCACTGTGCATGTGCGAGTAACGCTGCGTTTCATGAATGGTCCTGTAGTTTTCTGGGACCTGTCACGTGTCCCAAAAGACTACAGGGAGGGAGGACACCTTCCGCTTCCGATCGCCTAGGTGATCGGACTGGAAGTGCGAGCGGGTACCTGTCAAATTCGGGTACCCGCTCCCCCTGCCCTCCAAAGGTGCCAATCCTTAATAAGGAGTGGGGGAGCAGTCCTTAAAGTGGAACTTCCCCTTTTGGGTGGAGCTCTGCTTTAAAAACTGTCAACCCAGTGCAGCTGTCAGACGGCGGGAGCCAGTGTCCAGAGTGGAGCGTTTTTTTTTCTTTTTTTGGGAAAGCGGAGGTGGCGGGCATTTTGATTTACATTGGATCTACTTTGGGGGCTTTTTTTAATTTTTGTATTTAATAAAGGACTTGTCAAAGACTGTCTACTGTCATTTTTTACACTATACTTTTTTTTTGTGAATGAGTATCGGTACCCCAAAGCACCCCCCCCTTTCCTGACCTGCCGGGCTGCAGCCTTGGATAAGGGTCTGGTTTTGGGGAGGACCCCACGTCATTTTTTTTTGGCGTGGAGGCTCCCCCCAAAAGGTATGGATGGGGGGAACCCATGTGGTTTTAAAAAAAAATAATAATTGTTGGGCAATGGCAGCAATTTGTTTACATTCAGCTGTCAACAGGGAACCTGACAGCTGAAACATGAAAGAATGTTTTCAATACTGAAATACCGCATGACTCAATAATATACTGTAACTCATGCAGTATTTTAGTAGCTGTGTGGTAAGTAACTCAGATGCGGTAAAATACAGCTTAGTTATTTGTCTCCTCTGTTCGAAGTTTGCGGTTGAACTTTCATTAGGTTCCAATGTTTGACCACAAAGCCGAACAAGGGGGGGGGGGTGTTCAGCTCATCACTAGAAATAAATCAACAAAAATAATGTGATTATGAAATATTCATATAGACTGTATTATATCAAACCTCATAAGTATAAATAATTAAAAAATAGTATGTCAAATCTTGATGTTAGCTGCATTGGTTTTGAAATCCCTAGTGCTGACTTTTATTATTTTATTATGAAATAGAATAAATCAATATACAGTACAAAATAGTCTTGTATAATTATAAAATTGATAAATTGATATTAAGTGATATAATGATATAACAGAGGTACTGTATACCCACCCAAAACGACTGTATATCGGCATTTTAACTGCTTTAGCTCAATAAGTTATTCTTCTGCCTTTTTCTGCATATAGCTATAAGTGGTTATTGATTCATTATTTATGGTGATATACGTGTGTGTGTGTGTGTATACTGTACTTTTTTTTATTATTATTATATCACTTAAAAGTTGTACTGAAGCATAAAGGTTTTCTACTTTAAAGTGTTACTAAATCCACAACAGTAAAATCAGTCTGTACATGCAGTAAAGCATGCTTGCTATTCTCACTGTGGGAACCTAAGGGGTTAATCCTCTGCATTGTTTAAAACCTTCACGCCTAAGCGTAAAACAAATCTAAATGCCTAGGCAGAATTTTGCAAATATGACATGTGTTAGTAAAACCGTACATATCATCACAACTACTTTGTACATCCAGGTGGAGTATACCGAGTTTTTTTCAGGACAAATTGGGCTTTCATTTGGTGGTAAATGGTAATAGATATCTCTTGATTTTTTTATTATCAAAAGAAAACTGGCCCAAAATAGTAAAAAAAAATATATTTTTTTATTTAGCTGTGTGTTTCTTGTTACTTCCATAACCTACCACCAAAGAACAACCCAAAATAAAATCTCCAGCTCTTGACGATCGCAGCGATACCATATATGTGTATGTTATTTGTTGTTTGTACCCGTAGTACGGCCCAGAAACAATGGTGTGCATTTTGTTTGTCTTTTTTTTTTTTTTACCTAAAACACACTGACACTGACATTGAAACTAACTGACACTGATACCATTTTATTTTAATCCTGACCTTTGACCCTGACCTTTTCACCTTTGACCCTGACCTTGACCCAAACAATAACCCTGGCACTGAACTAGATCAAACCTTGATCTAGGTATTTTTTCTCTCTTTTTTTTTTTTAATAATTCTTTCTTTATTTCTCTCTTTCTTTCTCTTTCCTTTCTTTCTTTCCTTTCTTTCGGCAACCACCCCAATCTATAAGTGGCCTGTACAGCAAGGTATATTTGGAAGGGCAATGCACAGCATTGTTGCCAGTGTCATGTGACCGCTGTGACCAATCCCAGCAGATCACATGTCAATTGTATACAATGGATGGCTTCCTGTCATGCCATCCATTGTATGCAATTATGTTGTTAGCTGTGACTGGTCAAGGCAGTCACATGATACAGACAGGGCCAATCACAGCCCATCTGTATCTTGTGATCAGCTTTGCCCAATCACAGCTAATCACAACAAAAGACTTAATGAATCAGTTTCTTTCAGTAACAATGATTGCAAATATCAATGAAATACACTGGTATTAGCAATCATAATGTGTTAAAAAAAAAATCCTGATCACTTGCCCAGAGTAGTTCAATGTTACTATGGTAAACTTTGTTTTGCTTTGGTCACAGTGTGCTGAAAAATAAAATAGTAAAAAAAGATAAAATGTAATAAAAAATAATAGTAACATTTAGAAAAAAAATATCAATTCAGTTATTATTATTATTTTCACCAAAGAAATGTAGCAGAATTCATTTTGACCTAAAGTTATGAAGAAATATTATTTATTTGCAAAATTTTATAACAGAAATGAAAAAAAGGTTTTTTTTTTTAAAAGTTTCAGGTGTTTTTTGTTTTATTTAGCAAAAAAAAAAAATAAAACATTTAGTGGTGATTAAATCCTAGATTAAATCCTCCTAGATTGTAAGCTCGAAAGAGCAGGGCCCTTGACCCCTCGTGTATTGTATTGTTACTGTATTGTCTCATGTACTGTCCCCCACTATAATGTACAGTGCTGAGCAAACCTTTTAGCACTATATAAATACTGTATAATAATAATAATAATTAAATACCACCAAAAGAAAGGTAATATGGGTACAGTGTTGCATGACCACGCAATTGTCATTCACAGTGCGACAGTAATGAAATCTGAAAATTGGCCTGGGCAGGAAGGGGGTATAAGTGCCTGGTATTGAAGTGGTTAATAATCATGGCCTGACTTCTGTGTGCATGTAGGGTCCAGGGGCGGACTGACCACTCATGGGGCCCCCGGGCAATAGGGGATCATGGGGCCCCTGTGTTCTTGCCCAAACTCAAAAAAGCCTATGAAAAAGGTACCAGGGGCATCTCATGGGGCCCCCTACTGACCCTGGGCCCTCGGGCAGTGCCCGAGTTTCCAAATGGTCAGTCCGCCCCTGGTAGGGTCTAGGTCCATGAGGTCCACTTAGCTCTTCACTATTAATTCAGTTCATTGCTTCATAACGCACAAATAAGTCCAAAAAAAACAACTGTATGTTCCATATCTAAAACAAAACAAAAACAAATTAGAGACATCAGTATGACCATATCCGCAAAAAAAAAAAAAAAAAAGTTAAACAATATGTGCTTACCTTCTGAAGAACTTGAGTTATGCCGCTGTCAGCCACTGAATGCATTGCACCAGAGAGAGTACATGGAAGGCATTATTATTACACAGTGTCAGCTGGCTCTTAGACTTAATAGCCGGCACTAACACGGAGAGTTATAAATAGTCTTCCACAGATGACGCTATTGAGGGATCTTACAAGAGCCAGCTATGAAGAATATTCATTGATCTTTAATGGGAAACTCAAGTTTTGTTGAGGAAAAAACTAGCCCTCCATGTTAATAATATAATAATAACAAAGGATTCTAGAAAATGTTCCTGCAGATCCTAATTCTGCTTTTGTAGATACCATGATAACCAATTTTAGTGCTATTGTTGATATCTATTGTCATTGTAATGTACAGCGCTGAGCAAATTGTTGGCGCTTTATAAATACTGTATAATAATAATGTTTCACATGCCTATCATATGCCTTTAAGTGTTCTTGTATTTTGTCTGTGCTCCTCCCTTTCCTTTGGTTTAGTTCTTGCTGTATAGATAGCCCACCCCTTTTCCCAGTAATGCATTTCAGCTTCAAACCTCATGTCATGAAGTAGATCACATTATGATCTTTTGACCTATCAGACGTTCGTTGTTGTAAGATTCTCTCAGTTTATGAAATAAACTTCACAAGATCTACAAGTTGTCATCCGATCGAGTCACTGCCTGTGGTATTCAAATAAGATTGGAGTTATCGCTATCTCATCACAACTGTAAGGTACAGAGATCACACTTTCAATGCTTAGATTGGAGAGATAGAACATCTGTCAGGATTCTAGGTATGACCAGAAGTGTGTGGACTGACACAGGGAAACGCAGGCTTCAGGTATAGTAAACAATATAATTTATTAAGACTACAATACAAAACGCAGTGCAAAACTAAACATAACACAGTGCAAACAAACCAAACCCCCCACAGATAACAATACATACAATACAAAGAGTAGTCAGGCAGGCCGGGTCGGTAGCAAACGGGCAAACGGGGTACCAGGAGCAGGCGGGAGAATGGTCAGGGTCACAAGCTGGGTTCAGAAACTCACAGGCAGCACGGTACAGAGGAGCATGCAATAGGATGGTCAGGCAAGCCAGGGGTTAACAGGAGACAGTCAGCAGAATCAGGAACAATGCAGAGGTCGGCAACAGAAGACAGGCAGGAGACAGGATACAGGATACAGGGCACATGGGAAACATACACCAAGGCCCTGATCACAGGCCTGGCCATTCCTTAAATACACATGTTGTAATCAGCTTCAGGTGATGGCTCATTGCAGGAGTGAGCCTCTGGTTGCTGAGAGCACCCGCTGGCCAGCCCTGGTACTGCAGCCCACAAGGCAGGTGTGTCCCACCACTATTGGTGAGTCCATTCCTGACAACATCTATCAAAATGAGTGCAAAGTTGGAGATTTGTTTTGGTCCAGATAGTATTCATATAATCTGTCCCTGTGATATAATGAGCAAAACCTCAAACACAGTTTCACTTTGGGGTCTCTTCATACCATGGAAAATGGATTGCAATACCAACTTTGGAACAGTTTGTACTTCCTGTGTTATTTAAGAAAAAAATCAAAGCCAAAAAAGCCACATTAAAGTGTATCGTCACCCCAAAACAAAGTTGCCTCTTCCCTTTCTGCTACACAAATATTGTTCTTTTTTGTTTCCTTTTATTTAGTTTTGGTGCCTAGGCGAATGACATGCACTGTGCTCCGCTGTGCCTCCTGGGATATGTATGTCACATATCCCGGAAAGCATAGACTTTCATGGGGGGGGGGGGCTTGCCTAAAAATGCATACTTGGGAAGGCAGCCAGCTGAACCTAGAAGAGTTGTCTGCCTCTCGATAATATCACACGAAAATATGGTGGCGCCAGACCCAAGAGGTAGAAGTAGAAAGAAGGATCTCTGCAGGACAACATTAAATTGTGCAGAAACCGCAACCCGGAAAACAGGGCTTTAAAAAAAATGGGGGGGAAGGGTGAAGATCCATTTTAATAAGTCTTCATTTCTTAAGTTTCTGAGGACTTCTCAGCCAGCTGAACCTAGAAGAGTTGTCTGCCTCTATATTACACGAAAATATGGCGAGGGGTTATAAAAAAAATAGGGGGAGGGGGTGAAGATCTGTTTTAATATGTCTTCATTTCTTAAGTCTATGAGGGCTTCTCAGCCAATACCTCGGGAGAAAAGTAAATGTATTTTTGTTTTCTTTAATTTAGTTTTGGTGCCACCCCCGTTCACTTCACTAGCCTAGGCGATTGACACGCACTGTGCTCCCTGTGCCTCCTGGGATATGTATGTCACATATCCCAGAAGGCATAGACTATAATTCAGAAAAGAATAAGGGAGCTTGCCTAAAAATGTGTACTTGGGAAACCAGCCAGCTGAACCTAGAAAAGTTGTGCGCCTCTTGATAATATCACACGAAAATATGGTGGAGCCAGACTCAAGCGGTAGAGGAAGAAAAAAGGATCTCTGCAGGACAACATTAAACTGTGCAGAAACTGCAATAGCCCATTTTTTTTAAACAGGGGTTTAAAAAAAATTAGGGGGGGGGGTGAAGATCCATTTTAATATGTCTTAATTTCTTAAGTCTGAGAACTTCTCAGCCAATACCTGGGAAGAAGAGTAAATGTATTTTTGTGCACCAGCTCAAGAGCAGGTGGTGGTTAGGGGAAAGGAGTCACCTCCTTACGGAACATATTTAGTTTTAAGGAAATAATTTACTTTATAGGATGGAGGATTCAACAAGGAACACCATCAAGCTGGACTCAAAAGTCAATGGTGGATAGGAACAGAGCTAGGAACTATGATAGGGAGAGCTCCCTCTTGGAGACCCCAAAAGAAGTTAGTGGACAATTTTGGAATCCTGACCATCTGTAACTGAAGTATCACTTTTCTATTGAACAAGCCTTTAAATACATCAATGTGGCCACTCAAATCCTTAATGGCTTTCTTGCCATGCACCCTTTTGCTCAGCAGACACAGCTCAAAGTAATCTCAGAGCAAGCAAGGGTTTAAAAAATGGGGGAATTGGTGAAGATCTGCTTTAATGTGTCTTCATTGCCTACATCTCTGAGGACTTCTCAGCCAATACCTGGAACAAAGAGTAAATGTATTTTTCTGCAAACCTGATCAGCTCAGAAGCAGGTGGTGGTTAGGGGAAAGGAGTCCCCTCCTTATGGGACATATGCCAGATAGCCTGCTCTTGAGACTCCCTATACAGTGCTGGGACAAACTTCTTCAGCACTCATAGCAGCTTTGAGAAGACTAAAGTGCCCTACATGAGCTGCAAACTATTTTAGCAACATAGTTTGTTGCCTTTTTTTGCACTCTTTTCCTATTGATGTGCCCCAAGGAACTGCTTCTTACCCCCTCATCCCTGCCTCTTTTTCTAGTTGGTTGACCACCTCTGATTCAAGTGTAAGGAGGAGGTTTAAATCCTAAAGGTTTAGGGTTATGTGTACAAGTTAACTTATGGGGCAGGTTATGTGTTATGGGTTTGGACAATTGGGGGGCTCATGTGGGGGCACACTTTGGCCTTTTTCGCTGTCTGCTGCCTTGTGTGTGACTTTTCAAAAACAAAATTTGGATATATTCAGTAAAGTGGTGCGATTATGTGCAAAGTGCAGTAACCCAGACCACTAAAACCATACTGGAGTGAAAGAATAATTGTTCATTGTTATTGGTTGATAATTGTTTTAGTATTCAAGCTTTCATTAATATCTTGCAGTCAATCACAGCTCCTGAAAGGAAATATTGTGGGCACATATGATAGAAATGTACCAAGGCACTAGTACTACCAAATTCCTTCATTTCAGTAGGTGATAAGGAAATGTAAAAGTTTAAAATCTGCTTAAGTAAATTTGTCTTTGGCTTCCTGGAGCTAATATAAATTAGGAATCTCGCAACGTTGCAATTTGTAGACAGTTGTATTACTTTACTGAAAAGTATGTAGCATTTTGATTATGTTGGCAGAGCATTGAATGACAGTGAGATAATGAAAATGTCAGAATACCCATGTGATGTTTCTACATTCAGGACCTTACAAGACCTTGCGAATCTTTTTTCCAAGATCTAATATAGATATGTGATTTACAAGCCTGCAGACCACCGTCTCTACATTTGAAACTGTAGTTATTATCAAAGTTCTAAGAATAAATGACAATCAAATATTTTAAAACGCCCCTTTATTTGCATATATATTTATTCAAAGGTCCTGAAAAGAGAAGTGTGGAAAGGTATATTGTGGCTCTGTCACTTTTCTTTTCAGAAGAAACCAACGACTATTGTAAAAATCAAAACCTTTTTAGCCCAGATCTAGATTTTATGCATTGCACACAATTTGCATCTTACCTTAATTCACTGCCACCAATGTACCAAATCTATTCATGAATTCATGTCACTTGGTAAGCTTTGCGAGCTTTGATGAGCTATCCCTGTTAGACATGCTTTATCACGATCATATTTATTCTAAAGCCCCGTACAGACAATGAGAATATTGAACGAATGATCGTCTTTTTTTAATACATGCTAGTCTCATATCGAAAGTGAAGAGGTTACTAAAGTTATGAAAATTCTTGTATGACAGAAAGGAAATTCAGAAGTGTATTTATATTTTTGGACAAAAATCGTGCTGATTAAACGAAAATCATACGATCTGGTATCATACGGTAAACGGGTTTAAAAAAAAAATAGGGGGGCGGGGGGGGGGGGTTGAAGATCCCTTTTAACATGTCTTAATTTCTTAAGTCTCTGAGGACTTCTCAGCCAATACCTGGGGAGAAGAGTATATGTATTTTTCTGCAAACCTGATCAGCTCAGAAGCAGGTGGTGGTTATGGGAAAGGAGTCACCTCCTTACGGAACATATTTAGTTTTATGGAAATAATTTACTTTATAGGATGGAGGATTCAACAAGGAACACCATCAAGCTGGACTCAAAAGTCAAAGGTTTGTAGGAACAAAGCTAGGAACTATGATAGGGAGAGCTCCCTCCTGGAGACCCCAAAAGAAGTTAGTGGACAGTTTTGGAATCCTGACCATCTGTAACTGAAATATCACTTTTCTATTGAACAAGCCTTTAAATACATCAATGTGGCCACTCAAATCCTTAATGGCTTTCTTGCCATGATGTCAGGAATCAAGGAGTGACCAGAAAGGTGTGGACTGACACAGGGAAACACAGGTAATATAATACAGTTTATTATTAGCCACCCAGATATATATCTATATAAACGCACAGTGAACAAACTAACCTTCCATTAATCTTTAGGTGGTGCAGGAACACAGGCGTAGTCAGGGCTGGAGAGGTGGAATGGTCAGGCCGGCCGTAGGGTTCTGTAACGACTGCCTGGTGGTACCTCTAGCGGTCCTCAGGGCAGGATTCCCCAGGGCGCGGAGTCTAAGCCCCAGTCTGCCTTTTCACCAGAGCCCCTGATGGTGGGGATGGACTTGGCGCAGGACTGAGACCAGGTCGCGGCCCCTGAGTACACCTGCTAGTGGTAGGGGGATCCGCCAGAGGTATGTGCAGGTACGGCTGGATCCGTGCAGGATGGATGGATGGCAGAGTAGTTAGCGTGGTCAGACAAGCCGGGTCAGTAACGGTGGAGGCAGATCAGTACAGAGCAGCAGGCAAAGAGTAAACGGGTCACAAGCCAAGGTACAGCAACAGGAGGTCAAACAGCATAGGAGTAGGCAGAAGAATAGTCAGGGATGAGCCAGTAGTCAGAACAGGAGACGGTCAACAGAGATCAGGATCAAGCCGGGTCAGCAACGAAGCAGGAACACAGGATACAGGTACAGAGGCTCATGGGAAAACATACACCAAGGCCCAGAGCACAGGCCTGGTCATGCCTTATATACACCTTTCTGTAATCAGCCCCAGGTTTGGCTGATTGTGAGCTTCTGGCTGCTAAGAGCACCCGCTGGTCAGCTCTGATACTGCAGCCCACACGGCTGGTGAGTCCCACCACCAGTGCTGAGTCCATTGCTGAGAGCACCCGCTGGTCAGCTCTGGTACTGCAGCCCACACGGCAGGCGAGTCCCACCACCAGTGCTGAGTCTATTCCTGACACATGTACACTTTTTCTCAGCAGATATAGCTCAAAGGAATCTCAGAGCAAGCAAGGGTTTAAAAAATGGGGGGATTGGTGAAGATCTGCTTTAATGTGTCTTCATTGCCTACATCTCTGAGGACTTCTCAGACAATACCTGGGGAGAAGAGTAAATGTATTTTTCTGCAAACCTGATCAGCTTAGAAGCAGGTGGTGGTTATGGGAAAGGAGTCACCTCCTTATGGGATATATTTCGTTTTAAGGAAATAATTTACTTTATAGGATGGAGGATTCAACAAGGAGCACCATCAAGCTGGACTCAAAAGTCAAATAGGAACAGAGCTAGGAACTATGATAGGGAGAGCTCCCTCCTGGAGACCCCAAAAGAAGTTAGTGGACAATTTTGGAATCCTGACCATCTGTAACTGAAATACCACTTTTCTATTGAACAAGCCTTTAAAGACATCAATGTGGCCACTCAAATCCTTAATGGCTTTCTTGCCATGCACCCTTTTGCTCAGCAGACACAGCTCAAAGTAATCTCAGAGAAAGCAAGGGTTTAAACAATGGGGGAATTGGTGAAGATCTGCTTTAATGTGTCTTCATTGCCTACATCTCTGAGGACTTCTCAGACAATACCTGGGGAGAAGAGTAAATGTATTTTTCTGCAAACCTGATCAGCTCAGAAGCAGGTGGTGGTTAGGGGAAAGGAGTCCCCTCCTTATGGGACATATTTAGTTTTAAGGACATAATTTACTTTATAGGATGGAGGATTCAACAAGGAGCACCATCAAGCTGGACTCAAAAGTCAAAGGTGGGTAGGAACAGAGCTAGGAACTATGATAGGGAGAGCTCCCTCCTGGAGACCCCAAAATAAGTTAGTGGACAGTTTTGGAATCCTGACCATCTGTAACTGAATTATCACTTTTCTATTGAACAAGCCTTTAAAGACATCAATGTGGCCACTCAAATCCTTAATGGCTTTCTTGCCATGCACCCTTTTGCTCAGCAGATACAGCTCAAAGTAATCTGAGAGCAAGTAAAGGTTTAAAAAATGGGGGGATTGGTGAAGATCTGCTTTAATGTGTCTTCATTGCCTACATCTCTGAGGACTTCTCAGCCAATACCTGGGACAAAGAGTAAATGTATTTTTTCTGCAAACCTGATCAGCTCAGAAGCAGGTGGTGGTTAGGGGAAAGGAGTCCCCTCCTTATGGGACATATGCCAGATAGCCTGCTCTTTAGACTCCCTATACAGTGCTGGGACAAACTTCTTCAGCACTCATAGTAGCTTTGAGAAGGCCAAAGTGCTCTACATGAGCTGCAAACTATTTCAGCAACATAGTTTGTTGTTCCTGCCTTTTTTGCACTCTCTTCCTCGTTTTTAGCCCAGATCTAGATTTTATGCATTGCACACAATTTGGATCTTACCTTAATTCACTGCCACCAATGCACCAAATCTATTTGTGAATTCAAGTCATTTGATAAGCTTTGTGAGCTTTGATGAGCCCTTGTTAGACAGGCTTTAATGTGGGTGGCACAGTGGTGTAATGGTTAGCACATCTGCCTTGCAGTAAATGGGCCATAGGTTCAATTCCCAACCATGGCACCTCCTGCATGGAGTTTGCATGTTCTCCCTGTGCTTGCGTGGGTTTCCTCTGGGTGGTCCAGTTTCCTCCCACACTACAAAGACATGCTGGTAGGTGAATTGATTCCTGTCTAAATTGCCCCTAGTATATGTATGAATGTGAGTTAGGGATTTTAGATTGTACACCCCTTGAGGGTTAAGGACTGATGTGAATGTGCAATATATATGTAAAGTGCTGCATAAATTGACAGCACTATATAAGTACCTGAAATAAATAAATGTGATCATATTCTTTCTAAAGTCCTGTACAGACAATGAGAATATTGGACGAATAATTGTCCTTTTTTTTTTGCATGCTAGTCTCATATCGAAAAAATTTCGCACTTGTCCCTTCAAAAAAATTTTGGACCAAAGCTGTGTACTAACGATCAGATTATCGTACGCTTTCGTACAATCTTCTGATCGTGTGTACTTGCCTTTAGTCTCTGGAGAATGTCAAAAAGAACATAACTGCCTAAATAAATGGGAGAAAGACCTTTGCAGAACTTTCTTCAAAAAATTCTTTCTAAGCTTTTTAACAATAAAAAATGTGACTATATAAGAATAAATATATATTTCCCCCTTCCTCACTTCTTTTCCCTTTTTTTTTTTAAATTGTTCCCCCTCCCTTTTTCACCTACAGCCCCATAGATCCTGCTTATTTTAAAAGACTAACTTTAAGTCCAGAACTAGAAATCTACTGACTATTATATTTAGAACATCTTTTAATGTTTATGTTATTTTGATCATGTCATTATTCTTCCCTAAACAGAAATTTGTATTCATCTTATAGATATATACGTAATATAATCATTGATAAAAATTGATACAAATTGTATTTTCCTAATGTTAATTTGTCATGTTGTATTCCAATATATCTTGGACAGAAACAATTGAGTACTGTCCGTGATACTTTTTTTATTTGCACTAACTATTATTTGTATGTTAGTGCAAATAAAAAAAGTATCATGGACAGTACTCAATTGTTTCTGTCGCAAATGCACTAATACGGCTACAATCACCTCAAGCAATATATCTTGGAAAAATAAAGAATTTATTTATAAAAAAGAAGTTTTCACCAGAGATCTTTGAGGTGTCATCTTTCTCCTTCCTTGATTCACTGAATGTGGTTTTCCGTTTCTGTTGATGGTTGGGTTTCACTGATTTAAAGAGTTTTTTTGAACACCGATTTTTATGTACCTGATGGACTTTAACACTTTTTAACACAGACTTTCATATGAATTGATGGTTCTTAATACTATATAGCGCTGCCCTTTTTTGATATTTATTACCTTGAGGGATTTGTATCTATTCCTGTGTCAGCTGCTTTTTATGTATTATTTAATCTGAGCGCAAAGATGTATTATGAGTTTAGAATCAGGTAATTCATTGTTTGATTCATAGTCCTCATCACCACAAATTTATGCACAGGTCAGCATGGAGATACTTGTCATCCAATAGTGTAACTGATAAGGGCATTACTCTTTTTTACAACTTGTTAATGGATAAAACGTCCTTTATCAAGATGTCTCCCTTTGTGCAATGGGAATTGGATATGGCCCACATCTTGTGACTCCCAGTGGTTGGCAGCACTCAGGTCTATTTTTAAAGCCACACGGTCATCTAACCTCTGGGAACTCACCCACAAGATTACTTTTCACTGGTATGTCATCTGAACTCTTGTCTATAAAATGAACCCAAATGTATCACCCATTTGCTGGAGGAAATGTAGGGTTGTGGGAAGCTTATTTCACAGTCTGTGGGGATGCACCAAGGTATCAGTATTCTGGACAGATGTCTTCCAGCTTATATATGAAGTAATTGGTATACCTATAGTCCCTTCTCCAGAACTTACTTTGTTGAGCATCGGCATTGATAGTTTTCCACATTATTTTCAGTGTCTTACCACCGGCATCTTCTTGGCTACAAGACTAGTCATAGTTCGCCACTGGAAAACATCGGATCTACTGACCCGTAATGAAGTAGTCACCTTGGTGCACACCCATAGTTCCTTTGAACAAATGTTAGCCTCAAGTGAAGGTCGTTTACAATCTGCAATTCACATTTGGAATTATTGGTACAGCTGGTACATGCAGGCACACTGTAATGCGCCTTAACTATTTCTTCTAGGATGTCTCCTTTTATATACTGTATGTGCATAATACTGCATGTGGAAAGGCAATATTCTTTTACAGTACATCGTTTCCTCTCTATTGCATGGTAAACATTGTCAATACTGTATCTTTTTATTAGCATATGTTTTGTAACTCTTAAAATGTAATAAAAACGATTGAAAAGAGATAATGAAAGCTATCAACCAGCAGTGTCTTCAGGCTAGAGTGTTCCTCTGCAGTGCCATTTATTATGAGGTTTCACTCTAAGGGTAGAGGTTCAAGGACTCCACCAGCTTGTGTTTAAGGGCTTCTTTGCCCACTTTTATTCAAAAAAATGTTTTCTAATATAAAACGGTTGCCATTTCAGGGGTTTCAGTATCACACATGATGCAACATAAGACTTCAGCTTCTGGGCCATATTGGTCTTTTCAGACCTGCCATCCGTTTCAGGCAATGGTAGGTAAGGTAAGCTTTTTTGCGAAGTTGGATGAAGCAGTATCTTAGGGTTTGATTTCAAATAATATTGCATTGCGGTGTCCAGTGTCTTACAGTGTACAGTGCATTGCGGTGTCCAGTGTCTTACAGTGTACAGTGCATTGCGGTGTCCAGTGCATTACAGTGTACAGTGCATGGCGGTGTCCAGTGCATTACAGAGTACAGTGCATTATGGTGTCCAGTGCATTACAGTGTACAGTGCATTGCAGAGTCCAGTGCATTACAGAGTACAGTGCATTACGGTGTCCAGTACATACAGAGTGCAGTGCATTGCAGTGTCCAGTGCATTACAGAGTACAGTGCATTGCGGAGTCCAGTGCATTACAGAGTACAGTGCATTGCAATGTCCAGTGCGTTACAGTGTACAGTGCATTGAGTTGTCCAATGCATACAGTGTACAGTGCATTGCGGCGTCCAGTGCATCACAGAGTACAGTGCATTGCGGAGTCCAGTGCATCACAGAGTACAGTGCATTGCGGAGTCCAGTGCATTACAGAGTACAGTGCATTGCGATGTCCAGTGCATTACAGTGTACAGTGCATTGCGGAGTCCAGTGCGTTCCAGAGTACTGTGCATTGCGAAGTCCAGTGCATTACAGTGCATGGCGGTGCCCAGTGCATTAGTGTACATTGCATTTTAAATATTGTATTGTTTTTTTGCACTACAAATAAGATATCTGCGGTGTGCATAGGAATTTGTTCATATTTTTTTCAAACTATAGTCCGGCCCCCCCACCAGTGTGAACATCAATGAACTGGCCCCTTGTTTAAAAAGTTTGAGGACCCTTGATCTAGGCTCAGGATAAGTGGAAAGTAGTATCTGGCAGCAGAGCAAAACACTGGTGCAAGAAGGAAACTAAATACCCTCCCAGCAACCTGCATCAGGTAAGGTCTGGTTGCTGGGATCTGCTGGTTGCTTGGGTACACCAATTGGTGGACACTGGAACTACAACCTTTTGCTCTGGGAAGCACAGTGCCACCAGCAGGTGATCCAGGTCCTGCCATTTATTCAGCAAACCCTATTCCACCTCCACCTAAAAACTGTATGTCAGCCACATCAATCAGCTCATCCCCCACAGCTATTACCTTTTATACCAACTCGTCTCGCCTAGATTCTAAGCGCCAACTCGTCTCGCCTAGATTCTAAGCGCCAACTCGTCTCGCCTAGATTCTAAGCGCCAACTCGTCTCGCCTAGATTCTAAGCGCCAAGTCGTCTCGCCTAGATTCTAAGCGCCAACTCGTCTGTCCTAGATTCTAAGCGCCAACTCGTCTGGCCTAGATTCTAAGCGCCAACTCGTCTGGCCTAGATTCTAAGCGCCAACTCGTCTGGCCTAGATTCTATGCGCCAACTCGTCTCGCCTAGATTCTAAGCGCCAACTCGTCTGGCCTAGATTCTAAGCGCCAACTCGTCTGGCCTAGATTCTAAGCGCCAACTCGTCTGGCCTAGATTCTAAGCGCCAACTCGTCTGGCCTAGATTCTAAGCGCCAACTCGTCTCGCCTAGATTCTAAGCGCCAACTCGTCTGGCCTAGATTCTAAGCGCCAACTCGTCTGGCCTAGATTTTAAGCGCCAACTCGTCTCGCCTAGATTCTAAGCACCAACTCGTCTCGCCTAGATTCTAAGCGCCAACTCGTCTCGCCTAGATTCTAAGCGCCAACTCGTCTCGCCTAGATTCTAAGCGCCAACTTGTCTGGCCTAGATTCTAAGCGCCAACTCGTCTGCCCTAGATTCTAAGCGCCAACTCGTCTCGCCTAGATTCTAAGCGCCAACTTGTCTCGCCTAGATTCTAAGCGACAACTCGCCTGGCCTAGATTCTAAGCGCCAACTCGTCTGCCCTAGATTTCAAGCGCCAACTCGCCTGGCCTAGATTCTAAGCGCCAACTCGTCTGGCCTAGATTCTAAGCGCCAACTCGTCTGGCCTAGATTCTAAGCGCCAACTCGTCTCGCCTAGATTCTAAGCGCCAACTCGCCTCGCCTAGATTCTAAGCGCCAAAATTCTGTATTGAACTGTATTGTAACTGTGCAGTCTCCCTTTATATTTGAAAGTGCTGTGCAAAACATTGGTGCTATATAAATCCTGTACAAAATTAATAATAATATATCCACGGACTTCCATAAAATTGAGGAGGGTTGGAAAATATGTTCCTGCTCCAAGCCTAGTACGAGACTGCAAAACTAAATTAGCTCTCCTATCCCACAGTCCCCGTATAGCACAGGCTCAGGACTCACAGTGCATAACTAATACAGCTTAAATTTCATTCTCTGTCTTCTGTTTATTTCCAGGCCAGATATGCCGAGCAAAACCTTCCCCTCCTCTGCAGAGAAACAAATATAAATATTTAAATTGTGCAAAAGAAAAAGATTGAAGGCCTTCTCTGAGCTGAGAAAGGGAGCCTGGGAGCGACGGCGCTGATCAACTGCCCATGCACAATTCAATTATGTACTTTGAACATTTTTCACACAGACAGGCTAAAGGAATGTTTAAAGTACTAAAAACATTTTTTTTTTTAATTTATGGTATTTTGTAGATTCTAGGAGACACCGAGACACCCTCATGACCATAAAAACACAGTTTTTTTTAAGGTAGGCAGATTGATGGGTATCTTTTAGTTAAATCGATATCAAACCCAAAAGCAAACATTTATTACTATAAATTGTAGCTTACCAATTCTTGGATCTGGCAGCTGCAGTAGTTTCTTTTTCTTTTATTTTCAACTGGAGATCCAGCCAATAAGTCTGTTGTTTTTCAAAAGAATAAACCACCATGCAGATATAGCAGTTAGTTTTATTCTAAAAGGAGAAAAACTGTTGCTGTAACTGCTTAAATAGTATTATCTGGAGTTTAGCTTCAAAATTTTAGTGTAGCTAAATCTGATAATGCATCTAAAACTCCCCCCTGACTGACAATGCTGCAGGGTACGGGGAGACCAGATAGAGTGAATGCAGGGTCTGGGGAGAGCGGATATAGTGAATGTAGGGTCCAGGGAGACCAGATATAGTGATTGCAGGGTCCGGGGAGACCAGATATAGTGAATGCAGGGTCCGGGGAGACCAGATATAGTGAATGCAGGGTCCGGGGAGACCAGATATAGTGAATGCAGGGTCCGGGGAGAGCAAATATAGTGAATGCAGGGTCCGGGGAGACCAGATATAGTGAATGCAGGATCTGGGGAGACCAGATATAGTGATTGCAGGGTCCGGGGAGAGCGGATATAGTGAATGCAGGGTCCGGGGAGAGCGGATATAGTGAATTCAGGAGCCGGGGAGAGCGGATATAGTGAATGCAGGGTCCGGGGAGAGCGGATATAGTGAATGCAGGGTCCGGGGAGACCAGATATAGTGAATACAGGGTACGGGGAGACCAAATATAGTGAATGCAGGGTCCGGGGAGACCAGATAGAGTGAATGCAGGGTCCAGGGAGAGCGGATATAGTGAATGCAGGGTCCGGGGAGACCAGATATAGTGAATGTAGGGTACGGGGAGACCAAATTTAGTGAATGCAGGGTCCGGGGAGACCAGATATAGTGAATGCAGGGTCCGGGGAGAGCGGATATAGTGAATGCAGGGTTCTTACTTTAGTAAGCAGGGGCGGACTGACCATTTGGAAACTCGGGCACTGCCCGAGGGCCCGGGGTCAGTAGGGGGCCCCATGAGATGCCCCTGGTACTTTTTTCATAGGCTTTTTTGAGTTTGGGCAAGGACACAGGGGCTCCATGATCCCCTATTGCCCGGAGGCCCCATGAGTTGTCAGTCCGCCCCTGGTTGAAAGCACAGACACAGCTTACTGTGAAACAGCACACAACACACAGTTAACCCTTCGATCACCGCAGATGTTAACTCCTTCCTGCCCAATGCCATTAGTACAGTGTCAGTGCTTTTTATTAGCACTGATCACAATATTGGTGTCACTGGGGATGTCAGTGAGACCAAGTCAGTTCCCCCCAGTGTCAGAATGCCCGCCACTAGTAAAAAAACAAAAATTCCAGTATATACCGCCATTTGTAAACGCTATAACTTTCACGTAAACCAATTAATTTACACGTATTGGGATTTTTTTTAGCAAAGACATGTTGCAGAATACATTTTGGCGTAAATTTATGACGAAATTTTATTTTTTTTATTTTTTTACTGGACATGTTTAACCGCCCTGGCGGTATGATTATGTCAGGAATTTTGTACCAAAAGCAGTACCATTTTTTTGCATGGAAATATGTATTTTTTTTATTGTAGGCCTGTAATTTAGGAATAACTCCCTGAAATCTGTCCGAACAAGAGTCTAGTAAACATCCCGGGTATGATAAAACTTGAAACACGAAATCATAAATTATAATTTAATAAATACTCATAAAAAATAATAATATAATAATAAATTTAATTCAATAATGTAATCAAACCAAAAACACTGAAATGTGAAATATAGCGCCAAGTTCGCACATCGCTGAGCAAAGTCGCAAAATCATTTTCAGTGTCTGATGACGAATTTCCCCCACGAATCATTATCACTCAATTCTGCAAGTAGTTCTGATTTACTATCGCTGTTCTCTAGCCGGTCTAAAACCGATTTTGACCTAAAGGGAAGCTTTTTGGACGCCATGGACTTTTCTAGGTTTCCAGGCAGAAAGAACAGTCAAAATGCAGGCAGGGCGCAGGACAAAGCACTCGGGACAAAATGTATGTGAAATGGTTTGATACAGGAATGTTTTGCTATGAAATAATCATTTTAAAAAAAATGTCATTCTTTTTAAATTTTCAAATTTGCCGCCGGTTCCGGCGCCCGTACGTCCCGACGTCACAGGGCCCGGAACACGGAAGCCAGATGCCGGCATCGGCCGGAGGAGATGGCCGGGGACGCTGCAGGGGACGCATCGCGGGAGCGCAGGACAAGGTAAGCGCTGCAGGGACTCCCTGAGCAACGCCGCATGGTAAGCCCGAGTGTAGCTTGGGGTTACCGCTTTTGGTACTGAAACTTTACCCCGAGCTACACTCGGGAATACCGCTAAGGAGGTTAATAGACTCTTCTTCGGACAGATTTCAGTGACTTATTCCTAAATATTACAGCCTACAATAAAAAAAAACTACATATTTCAATGCAAAATAATGGTACGGCTTTCAGCACCAAAAATCTGAAATAATCATACCGCCAGGGAGGTTAATAGCAAAAAGTCAAAAATATTGTTTTTGTCTCAAAATTGTCGGTCTTTTTTTTATACAGCACAAAAAATAAAAACCACACAGGCGATCAATTACCACCAAAAGAAAGCTCAATTCATGGGAAAAAAGGACATAAATTTAATTTGGGTGCAGTGTTGCATGACCGTGTAATTGTCAGTTAAAGTAATGCAGTGCCATAGTGCAAAAAATGGCCTGGTCAGGAAGGGGGGTAAATCCTCTGGAGGGCAAGTGGTTAATGCAACCCAAATTTTATTTAAAAGTAGTAATAACATTTTTGTTAGTAACATTTAAACCGATCCATGCATCAGACTTAAGAGACTTGTGGAAGGAGAGTTGATTTTGGGCCAAAAAGAGGGATCCCAATTGTGGGACAGCTGGAAAACATGCAATAAAAAAATATGCAAATGGTGATCTATCACAACTTTTCATTACTAGGCTGCCTTAGGTATTGCGATCCCCGATGGAAAATAACAATGCAATATTATTTGCATCATCTGCAGCTATACAAGGCTCAGTGAAAACAATGCCTATTCTTACCTTCGCCATCAGGGCATATGGGAACACTGCACACTAATTAACTGTGATCCCCTGGTTGTAAAACTGGCTTTCAATTGAAGATTAAAAGAGCCTTTACTTAGTATACGTGTAGAAGAGAAACAGATGGGGAGAGAAATGAGAAGCACAGAGAGAACTCAAGGATACGCAGGATCACAGATTTTTTTGACATAGGCTGAAAGTTTCCAAGTGTTGATGAGACAAAGTATGTTAAATTGGATGCTGATTTTAGCAGACTAGTTCATGCTTGAAGGGGTCCTATTCTTCCACTGTATGTGAACAGGCCTACAAGGATAGATAAAAAAGAGCAATGCAACCAAAAAAAATAAACTTCTTGGAGAAAATTCTGCTCCAGGTTACATAGTTACATAAAGACATATTTAGTCTGGCTGAAAAAAGACAAAAGTCCATCCAATTCAATCATTGAAAAAAAAAATGTAATCTTTCACCCACAGTTGATCCAGAGGAAGGCAAAAAAAAACCCAGTAAAGCATGATCCAATTTGATCCTGCAGGGAAAAAAAATCCTTCCTGATCCCCCAAGAGGCAATCGGATATTCCCTGGATCAACTTTACCTATAAATGTTAGTATCCAGTTATATTCTGTGTATCTAAGAAAGAATCCAGGACTTTTTTAAAGCAATCCACTGAGCTGGCCAGAACCAACTCTTGAGGGAGTCTATTCCACATTTTCACAGCTTTCACTGTGAAGAAACTTTTCCGTGTTTGGAGATTACATTTCTTTTCCTCCAGACGTAAAGAGTGCCCCCTTGTCCTCTGTGATGACCTCAGGGTGAATAGCTCTACACCGAGTTCACTATATGAACCACTGATGTATTTATACATGGAGATCATATCCCCCCTTATGTATTATACATGGAGATCACATCCCCCCCTTATGTATTATACATGGAGATCATATCCCCCCTTATGCATTATACATGGAGATCATATCCCCCCCTTATGTATTATACATGGAGATCATATCCCCCCCCTTATGTATTATACATGGAGATGATATCCCCCCTTATGTATTATACATGGAGATCATACCCCCCCCTTATGTATTATACATGGAGATCATACCCCCCCTTATGTATTATACATGATGATCATATCCCCCCTTATGTATTATACATGGGGATCATATCCCCCTTATGTATTATACATGGAGATCATATCCCCCCTTATTTATTATACATGGAGATCATATCCCCCCTTATGTATTATACATGGAGATCATATCCCCCTTATGTATTATACATGGTGATCATATCCCCCCTTATGTATTATACATGGAGATCATATCCCCCCTTATGTATTATACATGGTGATCATATCCCCCCTTATGTATTATACATGGTGATCATATCCCCCTTATGTATTATACATGGAGATCATATCCCCCCTTATGTATTATACATGGTGATCATATCCCCCCTTATGTATTATACATGGTGATCATATCCCCCCTTATGTATTATACATGGAGATCATATCCCCCCTTAATCTCCTCTTCTCAAGAGAGAATAAATTCAGTTCCTCTAATCTTTCCTCATAGCTGAGCTCCTCCATGCCTCAAAAAAACTCAAAGCCTAGCCATTTTGCAATTTACTCATTGCTGAATATAAAAAAAAAAATTTGGGTTCATCTTAGTTGATTGATTTCCCTTTGCAACAGAGATCACATACTTAAATTCCCAAGAATTTTGGTTAAATGACAAGCACTGCTGGGAACCTGGAGCCGAATTTTCTCCAGGACAGGAAAGGCCCTTTTTTGCTACACTACATTTATTACTCTTCATCAGACTTTCTCAAACTTTTCAGCACAGAGGAACCTTTGAAATAACTTTCCGGTGTCAGGGAACACTCACCGGCCACTTTATTAAGTACACCTTTCTGGTACTGGGTTGGACCCTCTTTTGCCTTCGGGGCTGCTTTATTTCTTTGTGGCAGAAATTTAAGCAAGTGTTGGAAACATTCCTCAGAGATTGTGGTCCATGAGATACTGTAGCAATCCCGGAGCTGCAGTAATCCCGGTGTATGGACATTCTGGCCAGCTGCCGTGTAGCGTGATAACGTTCGTGAAGCTTCATGATGGAAACATTCCTTAAGAGATTTTGGTCCATTTTGGCATGAGTTACTGTTTTCTTTCTATCATCTTGAACCAGTCTGCCCATTCTCCTTTGACCTCTGACATCAGGGCATTTTCCTTCACGATCGCCTAAGCGCCCACCTAACTGACAACAACCTCCTTGACCCACTACAGTCCGGCTTCCGTCCCCTACACTCCACCGAAACTGCCCTCCTCAAAATCACCAACGATCTACTAACCGCCAAAGCCAAAGGCGACTACTCTGTCCTCCTCCTCCTAGACCTCTCTGCGGCTTTTGACACAGTCGACCACCCCCTCCTCCTTAATAAACTACTCTCCCTTGGCATCAGAGACACCGCTCTCTCTTGGTTCTTGTCCTATCTATCCCAACGCTCCTTCAGCGTTTCCTACAACGGCGCCACCTCCTCTTCCCTCCCCCTCTCTGTTGGGGTCCCCCAGGGCTCTGTCCTTGGACCCCTTCTCTTCTCCATCTACACCTCCTCCCTTGGCAAACTCATACACTCCCACGGCTTCAACTACCACCTCTATGCTGATGATACTCAAATCTACCTATCCACCCCTCACCTCACCCCCACATTCTCCGCCCGCATCACTCACCTCCTAAACGACATCTCTGACTGGATGTCGCTCCATTTCCTCAAACTCAACCTCTCCAAAACCGAGCTTCTCGTCTTTCCCCCTTCCCGTGCCCCCCCCCCCATCCCTTCCATCACTACCAACAACACCACCATCAATCCCGCCCAGCAAGCCAAGGTCCTTGGCGTCATTCTGGACTCAAACCTTTCCTTCCAACCTCATGTCAAATCACTCACAAATACATGCAGGCTCCACCTTCGCAACATCGCCAAAATACGCTCCTTCCTTACCCCAGACACCACTAAACTACTCGTTCACTCCCTGATTATCTCACGCCTTGACTACTGCAACTCCCTCCTCATCGACCTACCCCAGTGCAAACTCTCCCCGCTTCAGACCATCCTGAACTCAGCTGCCAGACTCATCCACCTCACCAGCCGCTCCACCTCTGCCACCCCCCTCTGCCTCTCCATCCACTGGCTCCCCATTGCCCAACGCATTAAATTCAAACTGCTCACTCTGACCTATAAAGCCATTCACAACACTGCCCCTAACTACCTCACCGACCTGATTCCCAAGTACCACCCTACCCGTACCCTTCGCTCTTCACAGGACCTCCTTCTATCTTGCTCCCTGGTCTCCTCCTCCCACGCACGACTGCAAGACTTCTCCAGGTCCTCCCCCATCCTCTGGAACTCACTACCCCAATCCATCAGACTGTCACCTTCCCTCCTCACCTTCAGGCGCTCCCTGAAAACCCACCTCTTCAGGGAAGCCTACCCCACCCTCACCTAACAGCCGCTGCCCTTCCCTCCTCCTACCACTCCATCCCCCACAGCCGTTTCCTCCTGTACCTCTACCCCCTCCCTCCTAGATTGTAAGCTCGAAAGAGTAGGGCCCTCTTACCCCTTGTGTGCTGTTTGATGTTACTGTACTGTTTCATGTATTGTCCCCCCTCTATTGTACAGCGCTGAGCAAACCCTTTGGCGCTATATAAACTCGATAAATAAATAAATAAATAAATAAATAACTGCTGCTCACTGGATATTTTCTTTTTTTGGACCATTCTCTGTAATCCTAAAGATGGTTGTGTGTGAAAATCCCAGTAAATCAGCAATTTGTGAAATACTCCGATCAGCCTGTCTGACACCAACAACCATGCCATGTTCAAAATCACTTAAATCCCCTTTCTTCTCCATTCTGATGCTTTGTTTGAACTTTAGCAAGTCGTCTTCACCATGTTTAGATGCCTCAATGCATTGAATTGCTGGCATGTGATTGGCTGATTAGCAATTTGTGTTACCAAGCAATTGAACAGGTGTACCTAATAAAGTGGCTGATGAATGTACATCCATGTGATGGTCAGTAGGAAGAGTACTCCTTATACGTGTACCCAGTAGAAAGAATTTCTTCCTTAGAGCTAAAAAGATGAATGGTGTCAGTGGGAACTGATCTGAGAGTCAAAAATTGTTCAAGGAACCCCTAACAACCTTTGGAGGAACTCTAGTGTTCCACGGAATCCTGGTTGAGAAACCCTGCTCTACATTCACCTATAGTGTGAAGTATTGGTCGGGCTTCCCCAGCCTTGTTTGAAGCTGCACAACCGCACATGCACTGGTGGTAGAAACTTTCAAGTTCTGGTTCCATCTACCTACCCCGGGTTGGGTCACAGAGCGCAAGAGAGTTCGTTTTTCTACATTCACCTATCCCACCAGGAGTGTTAACAAAGCTTTTTTTATCTAATATTTGAGTATAAGTCCATTTCAATGCAAAGGGGTTTTGGCTGCAGGACAAGATTTTAATTCATGTATCAAACCTCCCAAAACTGATATTTGTGTTTTAATAAATGTTGGAGTGTTACACCACCTAATGACTTCTTAGCTCTCATATGCTGGTATCTCTCCTGGGTTCCTCTCACCTTAGATGGATTCTTAGTTTATCTCAAAGAAAAGAGAACACAAAACTAAGAGTTGTTGAAAAGAACCAGAAATTCAAGGCAAGTGGGACCAAACCTAATTGAAGGTTGATGATTTATGGATTGGAACATATGGCTTTTCCATTTCGTTTCATTGAGTGGTGTATGTCTATGGTAGATGTACGGTTCTTGTGATCCTTTTGATGATTTTATTGATGATGGTTGAACAATAGTACAACAATAAAGAAGTAAAATGTTACAGAATATATGAAATTGAATTCTAGCTGGTGCTTCTTCTCTTTCTCCATCCTGATTCTTAGAGGAGTTGTAACCTTGTATATCTGTCACATAGGAGTTTATTTACTAAAACTGGAGAGTGCACAATCAGGCTCAGGCAGGGGCGGACTGACCATTTGGAAACGAGGGCCTGGGGTCAACTGAAACAATAATATTCCAGCATATGTGATTTGCTTAAACATCCATGTTTGTTAACTAATTTGGCTAAACAAAATATATATATTTTAAGAAACTTAGACTGTCGGCCCCTTCCTCCTCACACTTAGTTTCACTTTCTTCTTGTGCAGATCTATTCCACTCCAAACAATCAGAAAAATATTGTTTCTATTCTATTCACTGAACTTCTTGAAACTTAGCACTGAAGGGGTTGATTCTGTATTCATAGGTTTGTAGAAGTTAGGATGAAGGTCTTTTTCTTAACTCTGTTCATGTTATAACATTTTTGCTGTGAAGAAGAGGCATGTGATCTCCGCTGAGTCAAATTCAGTTTTGAGAACTGCAAAAGTAAACCAACATCTGTGATAATATCTTGTAGGCAGAGAAACTGCCCAATAATCTTACAAAAACCTCTGGAAGAGCATGACATTGTGAATGGATTCATGGAATTTATTTACCAAAAAAATTAAACATATACAGCCTTATTCTACATAATTAAAAAAACTAATCTTTATTTCATGATGGAATAACCTTTGGATGGTAATATATTTTCCTCAAAAAGCATTTTATTCAAAAAAATCCGATTTAAATAAAAAAAAAAAAATCAGATTTTATTTATTTTTTTTTTAAAAATCATTGATTTTTATCCACCCTGTTGGCAATAAAACCTGAAGGCTGATTGGTTTCTATGCAGACCTGAGCCCAGGGGCGGACTGACAACTCATGGGGCCCCCGGGCAATAGGGGATCATGGGGCCCCTGTGTCCTTGCCCAAACTCAAATAAGCCTATGAAAAAGGTAGCATGGGCATCTCATGGGGCCCCCTACTGACCCCGGGCCCTCGGGCAGTGCCCGAGTTTCCAAATGGTCAGTCCGCCCCTGGGTTCAACATAGTGAATATGACATAACAAAATTCTTCAATGAATGAATGCATCTGAAATAAAACAAACATTTCCGGCAAGCACACGTCTACTCGCTTCTAACAGTGATCTCTAAGCCAAACTCCACAAAGTCTTGTCGTAAATTTTGAAAAAAACGAAAGCAAATTTTTTTTACTCCATTTTTGGTAGAGAGGAGAAGGGTTTTTTCTTGTATTTGCCATCCCTTGTTCCTTTGGGGAAATTTCCCTTCACAACCTGCCAAATATCCACCATTAGAAGAGTGGGAAACTCTTCTTGGGTGTCACCAGAACCAGTTCTGGTGAAAACTTATTATTTGGGATTCCTTCACATTCACTCTCTTCTCTGTTCTGATTCCTTTTCACTCTATCCAAAACTAAAAAAATAAAACTAACCGGAGGGGAACAGATGCAGCATCTACCTAGGTAAGTATGATTTAAAAAAAAAAAAACTACACGCCATTCGCGGCCACGGCTGTCAATCACCGGTTCCCGACCGGTAATTACTTGCCGGCGCCAAGTGATTTCCGACGATCACCGTTGGGGAGGAGAACTGTTTTGCACAGCACAGCCATCCAGAGCAGTGTGCTTGCAATGAAACACACACATCCTGCCCCCTAGTAAAACGCTCCCTACACACAGTTAACCCTTTGATCGCCGTCATGTTAATCCCTTGCTCCCCATTGTTATTAGTACAGTATCAGTGGATTTTTTTTTAGCACAGATCACTGTATTGGTGTCACTGGGGATGTCAGTGACACCAAGTCAGGTCCCCCCAGTGTCAGAATGTCCGCCACAGTCCCACTATTGTGATGGATATGGTAAAATTACTATTTGGTTTCCTATTGAATATATACGTTTTTCTATACATATCTACTTTTATACTTTAATATTTTTTTTTATATTTCTAAATGTTTTGTATGAATATATATATATATATATATATATATATATATGTTGTGTGTATATTTTCTGCCTGCTGGGCTTTGTGGTACTTTAAGAAATCCTTGCTCAAGAAATGTCTGTTCACCAACCCTTCCCATCGTGTGGATTCGAGAACAGACATGTTTTTTCTTTCTATAGATAAGACTTAGAAGAAGATCACGCCTATACTCTGGAGAAGGTTGTTTTCGTGTAGAGTGACCAATCAAAGACTAATATAATGCTTATGCTATTCTCACATGATGTTCGCATCATTTTTCATATATAAACTCACTTTTTCATTTCAATAAATTAGAGAAGTTTTCACAGACCAAACGTGTCAGTGTGAGTTTCTTTATGTGCGCACATTCCAGAGCTAGCCAGCGTCATAAATTAGGACAGGAGCAGATAATCACCGGACATTTAGTCCTCATCTAAATCACTATAAGTCGCTGATCCCCCCCATTACTAATAAAAATAGAAATCCCAGTATATATACCACCATTTGGAAATGCTATAACTTTCACGTAAACCAATTAATTTACACATATTGGGATTTTTTTTTAGCAAAGACGTCGCAGAATAAATTTTGGAGTAAAATTTATTACGAAATTTGATTTTTTAAAATTTTTTTACTGGACATGTTTAATAGCAAAAAGTCAAAAATATTGTTTTCTTCTCAAAATTGTCATTATTTTTTATAGCGCAAAAGTAAAAACGCACAGGTGATCAAATACCACGGAAAAAAAACTCAAGTCCTGGGGAAAAAAGGTTGTAAATCTCATTTGGGTGCAGCGTTCCATGACCAGCAAAAATAGTTTTTTTTCTCAACATTGTCGGTCTTTTTTTTATAGCTCAAAAAAGTAAAACACAGAGGTGATCAAGTACCACTGAAAGAAAGCTGAATCTGTAGAAAAAAACCCCGCAAATGTCATTTGGGTGCAGCATTGCCTGACCGCGTAATTGTCAGTTAAAGTAACAGAGCGCCATAACGCAAAAAATGGCCTGGTCAGGAAGGAGTTAATCCTCAGGAGGGTGAGTGGTTAATAATAATAATAATAATAATATGTGCAAGACCGCTGGACCACTGGGGGGCAGGTGCCAAAAGGACCAGTCTGATGTGGGGAGGATCTGCGGGTCAGGTGAGTATATCTGTGGTGTCCTCTTCCCTAGAATAAAATGAGCATTTGACCTGTGCAGTGCCAGCACAGCCCCACTGCACAAGCCACATTTTTTTGTTCCGGATTTCTGCTTTAAGGCTGGCCATACATTATACAATTTTCTTACAAATATCTGTCCAATTTCTGCCCAATTTCCTTTAGATTTACCTTCAACTATGTAGTGCAAGAGCCTACCTAATTGGATACAATTGAAAGTGTTGTTAGGTTTGACCTCCTATTATATGTTTTTTGGTAAATCTAAACCAAAAATTTCAAGAAAATTGTATAATGTATGGTCAGCCTTAGACTGGCCATACACTATACAATTTTCTGTCCAATTTCTGCCCAATTTCCTTTCAATTTACCTTCAAGTATGTAGTGCAAGGGCTTTCCTAATTGGATACAATTGAAAGTGTTGTTTAGGTTTGACCTCATATTATATGGTTTTTGGTGAATTCAAAGCAAATTCTTAAGAAAATTGTATAATGTATGGCCAGCATTATGCAGGCCATAGACGGGTTGAAAATCAGCCATTTTTACAGGCGAAAAAAAAAATGGCTGATTTTCACAAAGTTAGTGGGTTAATTGGTCGGCCATTTTTCTGGGTTTTGGCACATTTTTTTATCGGTACAGTTGGAAAAATATCGCCAGATTTGGCCGATTGGCTGATTTTCCCGGCAATGATGGGCAAATCGGCCGATCATTTTACCGATAAAAAAATCTGCGCATGAGAGAAGAAGTAGAAAAAAGAAGAAGAAAGAAGCAGAAAAAGAAATAAGAAGAAGAGAAGGAGAAGCAGAAGGAAGAAGAGGAAGCAGAAGAAAGAAGAAGAAAGAAGAAGAAGAAGAGAAAGAAGAGGAAAGAAGAAGAAGAAAGAAGAAGAAGAAGAAGAAGAAGAGGAAGAAGAAGAAAGAAGAAGAAGAAAGAAGAAAAGAAGGAAGAAGAAGAGGAAGAAAGAAGAAGAGGAAGGAGAAAAAAGAAGAAGAAAGTAGAAGAAGAAGAAGAGGATAGAAGAAGAAGAAAAAGAAGAAGAAGAGGAAAGAAGAAGAAGAAAGCAGAAGAAAGAAGAAGAAGACAGAAGAAAAAGAAGAAAGAAGAAGAAGAAAATAATTCCAGTCCGTTATTATATTTTATATGAAAAGTATTGCGGTTGCAACAATGTAGCTATTTGTATCCGAATACAAACATCTGTATCAGAAATAGATGCAAATTGATACATTGTTGCAACCGCAATACTTTTTCATGTCAAATATAATAGCGGAGCTCTCTGCAGGGACAGAAGTAATTAAATGCCGGCCGTAGACGGGATGAAAATCAACCGATTTTGGTGGTAACGTCGGCCTATTGAATGACCGATTTTTCTTTTTTGGTTTGCGAACCATCTATAGCCTGCATTAGTCTGGGAAATGAAAGGCTACTGCAGATACGCACAGGCACCTCTAGGTGCTTGCACTTTTTAGCTATCAGTAGATTTTCTTTTCTTTGTTAAAGCGACAGTGTCACTTTAAGCGCAGCAACAGTGAACTGCTCACCTGGGTTGATCACCATTTTTGCAGTGAGATGTATCTATGAAGGAACCTATCCAACCCGCACTCAGCACAGGAGTCGCGGTGAATCTCAGTAGGCCATCTAGTCTTACCATAGCTCACTGTACACATCTAAATAACTTTAGAGATGCTAGAGAATCCCCTTAATAAGTGATGCTCAGCTGTCACAAGCCATTTTCAGACAACATAACTGTAAAAATAGTGTTTGCCTGGCAATGTTAGCCCGGAGGCATCCATCGCTGCTTGCTCAAGGTCCCTGCGCTTATCTTACTGTAATTGAATGGGTGACATGAAGTCATAATTTGGTGCCTGCAGTCACATGCCATCTTGCTTGTCACTTTTCTCTTGTCACAAACACACACACAGCTTCAGCTCTGTTTCTGACAGCAAACGGAATGATCCGTTTTCCAAATCACGATTCTCCCTCCAGGTCTGTTACAGAAAATGCCGCAGACAGATTGACCAACAGCTCCTTGCATGTGTTGTTTTTCTGTTTCTTGATTACAAGTCTATTAAAGAGAAAGTGTTAACAATTTGCGTTTAGGTTTTTGATGGTGGCGGTTGTTGGGCAGTTGTTAGATCGCTCTTATTATCTCAAAGAGATAGTGTTCTTATAAAGACGTATTTGCCCCCCTTGCAAGAATGGATGCTTTATTATTTTATTAAAGGTGCAGCAGGGGCGGACTGACCATTTGGAAACTCGGGCACTGCCCGAGGGCCCGGGGTCAGTAGGGGGCCCCATGAGATGCCCCTGGTACCTTTTTCATAGGCTTATTTGAGTTTGGGCAAGGACACAGGGACCCCATGATCTCCTATTGCCCGGGGGCCCCATGAGTTGTCAGTCCGCCCCTGAGGTGCAGCCAGGGCTGTGGATAAGGGAGTACCACCAGTCCTCCTGTACGGGGCCCAGGCCAGCAGGGGGGCCCAGGAAGCTGGGTGAATCAGATGTGGGCAGGAAGATGATCGGCACAATGGGGGCAATTACTGGAACCAATCCCCTGTACGGCTCTCTCTGCAGCAGCTGAAAGCTGGCTTCTTCTCCTCTCCCTCCTGCTGGTTTTCAGCTGCTGCAGAGAGAGCCGTACAGGGGATCGGTTCCAGTAATTGCCCCCCTGCTGCACCCATCATCCTCTCTGTGCACCATACATTACCAACTGCTGCCCAGGCACCACCCCTGCAGTGCTTCCGGCTTCCCTCCTCTCCTTCCCACCAGCAGCTGCAAGCACTGCTACTAGTCTGGTAAAAATGTCACAATTACCAGTCCCTTACTTTCCTGAATGAACACAATGAGTGAATTATACCAATCATTCACTGCGTTCATTCATAACTGAAGCATAGTAAACTGTTTTTTTTTTTTTTTGAGGGGGGGTGGGAAGGGAGGCCTGTACGGGGCCCCGTGGTTTCTAACAGCAGCCCTGGGTGCAGTTGTTTCAATGTTTTATTAACCACTTGATTTGCAGAATTGTTTTATCCCCTTCATGACCAGGGCTTTTTATTTTTTATTATGTAAACAAAAAAAAGACTACCCCCTACCCCATATTTTCTACTTTCTGTTATAAAACATACCCCCTTCATGACCAGGGCTTTTTTTGCTATTTGGCACTGTGTTACTTTAACTGGCAATTGCTCAGTCATGCAACTCTGTACTTAAATTACATTCGTATAATTTTTCACCCAAATAGAGCTTTCTTTGGCTGGTATTTAACCAGCACTAATTTTATTATTTTTATTATATAAACAAAAAAAAGACTAACCCCCCCTAATATTTTCTACTTTCTGTTATAAAACATACCCCCTTCATGACCAGGGCTTTTTTGCTATTCAGCACTGTGTCACTTTAGCTGCCAATTGCTCCGTCATGCAGCTCTGTACCTAAATGACATTTGTATAATTTTTCACCCAAATAGAGATTTCTTTTGCTGGTATTTGATCAGCACTGAGTTATTTATTTTTTATTATATTAACAAAAAAAGACTACCCCCCCCCCCAATATTTTCTACTTTCTGTTATAAAACATACCCCCTTCATGACAAGGGATTTTTTTGCTATGCAGCACTGTGTTACTTTAACTGGCAATTGCTCCGTCGTGCAACTCTTTGCATTAAGGGCATTTGTATACTTTTTCACCCATATAGAGCTTTCTTTTGCTGTTATTTGATCAGAGTTTTTATTTTTTATTATATAAACAAAAAAAGACTACCCCCCCCCATATTTAATACTTTTTGTTTTAAAACATATTCAATAAAATCAAATTTCTTCACAAATTTAGGCATAAATGTATACTGCGACATGTCATAGCAGTATACGTTAAAAAAATCCCAATAAATGTATATAGATTGGTTTGTGTGAAAGTTATAGTGTCTACAAACTATGGTGTATACTGTATACTGGAATTTACACAGCTTTAGATGCTATACTTGTAGTGGCGGTGATCAGCGTATAGTGTGATTGTGATAATGTGTTGGACAATCTGACACTAGCAGACACTGGCTTGGAGGTACACTAACTGGCTAAATGACATTGACATCATTAGTGACACTAAAACAGTGATCAGTGATAATACTGTAAACTAGTGGTCTCCAAACTGTGGCCCGGGGGCCAGATGCGACCATTTTCTTGCCTTTAGCTGGCCCTTGGGGCACTATTTCATCCACTGATACCAACAATGGGGCATAATCAGGGGCGGACTGACAACTCATGGGGCCCCCGGGCAATAAGGGATCATGGGACCCCTGTGTCCTTGCCCAAACTCTAAAAAGCCTGTGAAAAAGGTACCAGGGGCATCTCATGGGGTCCCCTACTGACCCCGGGCCCTCGGGCAGTGCCCGAGTTTCCAAATGGTCAGTCCGCCCCTGGGCATAATTCCCCCCACTAACATCAGTGAAGGGACACAATTCCTACCACTGACACCAACGAGGCATAATTCCCCTCACTAACACCAATGAAGGGGCACAATTCCTCCCACTGACACCAACGAGGCATAATCCCCCTCACTAACACCAGTGAAGGGGCACAATTCCTCCCACTGACACCAACGAGGCATAATTCCCCTCACTAACACCAATGAAGGGGCACAATTCCTACCACTGACACCAACGAGGCATAATTCCCCTCACTAACACCAGTGAAGGGGCACAATTCCTCCCACTGATACCAATGAGGCATAATTCCCTTCACTAACACCAATGAAGGGGCACAATTCCTCCCACTGACACCAACGAGGCATAATTCCCCTCATTAACACCAATGAAGGGGCACAATTCCTCCCACTGACACCAACGAGGCATAATTCCCCTCATTAACACCAGGGAAGGGGCACAATTCCTCCCACTGGCACCAACAATGCGGCCCACTGACACCAACAATGTGGCACAATTTCTCCTAATGACACCAACAATGGGATCTAATGACAGCAATGATAGAGCACAATTCTTCCCAATGACATCACTGATAGGACACAATTCCTCTCACGAACAACAAAGATGGCGTCAGTGTTTTTTCCCACTGACATTGGGACCTTTTCTACTCTCAGTGGCCATAGTTCGCCCCCCCTAAAGCCTGAAAGACAGTAAATTGGCCCTTTGTTTGGAGACCCCTGCTGTAAACTATACTAATGACAATGGCTGGTAAGGGGTTCATATCACAGGGAAATCAAGGGGTAACTGTGTGCTTAACAAGTGTACTGTATGTAATGCTTTTATTTACAGATCTGGCTGCCATTTTCCCCTGTTTTTCAGCCTGATAGCTGTTCTGTGTACACACAGAACTCTATGCTGTGATTGGCTGCAGCCAGGGGCAGACTGACAACTCATGGGGCCCCCGGGCAATAGGGGATCATGGGGCCCCTGTGTCCTTGCCCAAACTCAAAAAAGCCTATGAAAAAGGTACCAGGGGCATCTCATGGGGCCCCCTACTGACCCGGGCCCTCGGGCAGCGCCCGAGTTTCCAAATGGTCAGTCCGCCCCTGGCTGCAGCAGATTAGCTGGTTTCAGCCAAAATAATTGTCTGAAACCTTCTGACAAACTCAGATTGGACACAGCACTGATCAGCAGGTAAAAATACAAAAAATAGTGCAGCGCTAACAACCTATACTAAAATACAAATGAGATAAATGGAAATATCACATATAGAATGCACAATAAATATTCAGTGTTAGGTACTCATAAAATGAATACTATGTGCAGCAGTCCATAAATGCCAATGATGGTGAAAAATCACAGCAAAACTCCGTGAGGTGATCACAGTGCCACTCAGTGTGCGGTCAATCCACAGATGGCCAAGATGGCCCCTCACCTCCTTGATGCGACCCACTGGGCCAAACAGCTATGTAGGTGACCTTATACACCCAATAAGGTATCATCAAAGGATGGAACGTATGGATAGATCCCTCCAATATCTTCTCCTATCTCCTAGGTACTCGATTCCACAAAACCATTTAAGATACCATTAAAAACAAAGAAGATCCTCCATAGTGTAATCCAGTTTTATTAATAACATGAATATAAATAAAATGCCCACTCACATGTAAAATGACAAAGATCAGCTTTTTCCCATATCATGGGTGTGTTTCCATGGTTCTCATGCTAAGAAATGCTGTGATTTTTCACCATCATTGGCATTTTTAGTATAGGTTGTTAGCGCTGCACTATTTTTTGTATTTTTATGTTCTTTCCTTGTGGTTGAGGCGAGTGTGTGCTGCTTATTAAAAGGTGTTCCATTGAGCGCAGGAGTTTTTTTCATTATCTACTGATCAGCAGGTGTCGACCAAAAACTAGGAAGTTCACCATGACGTATTGGTACATCGCGGTGCTTGGCTGTGCCGCCTGCTAGTAGTAAATGGACTGTTAGCGGGCGGAAAGTGGTTAGACTGATCAACAGAAAGACTCACTTCAGAGCAAAAAAGCAAACCTCTGTAAAAAAAAATTTAAGTTACCAACGATGAAAGAAACACAATAAGTATATGCCCCCCTTTAAAGCCCAAATGAACTCTCTGCTTAAATGGGCTCAATGCACTCTAGCAGAATCATGCCAACTTGTGTGAAATTTCAATTGTGCTATTGAAAATCTCTTTTAAAGCAGCTCAGACTGAAAGTAGATGAATCTCATTAGATTTTAGTAGCAGAATTTAACGATCAAAAATCACCCCTGTAGCCAGATATTCCTGAATCTGCTTGGAGAGAAGAAGGTATTGCGTCTCTCCCATTAGAGTCATTCAGCAGCAGGGGCGGACTGACCATTTGGAAACTAGGGCCCGGGGTCAGTAGGGGGCCCCATGAGATGCCCCTGGTACCTTTTTGATAGGCTTTTTTGAGTTTGGGCAAGGACACAGAGGCCCCATGATCCCCTTTTGCCCGGGGGCCCCATGAGTTGTCAGTCCGCCCCTGATTATGCCCCATTGTTGGTATCAGTGGATGAAATAGTGCCCCAAGGGCCAGCTAAAGGCAAGAAAAGGGTCGCATCTGGCCCCCTGGCCACAGTTTGGAGACTGCTAGTTTACAGTATTATCACTGATCACTGTTTTAGTGTCACTAATGATGTCAATGTCATTTAGCCAGTTAGTGTACCTCCAAGCCAGTGTCTGCTAGTGTCAGATTGCCCAACACATTATCACAATCGCACTGATCACCGCCACTACAAGTATAGCATCTAAAGCTGTGTAAATTCCAGTATACAGTATATACCATAGTTTGTAGACACTATAACTTTCACACAAAAAATGCGTCTACAAAAAATGTTAATACATGCTTGTAAAAAGCATCAATGTATTTATGTGTAAGGCCTTACATCTCCAAAGACCATGAACCTATGCTAAAGATCCGTAGAGGTATTTCGAGAATTTGAATCAGACATATGTAATTGCCGGGAGGTTGCTGAACTGAATTTCATGTGTTATCAAATGACATCTACAGTGAGGAAGAGGAGTCAAAATGCTGAACTACAGTAGATAGGTGTAATGTCATCATGCAAGGTGTTGACAGGCCTACCTTGCAGAAGAAGTGGGTCTGAATTCTGGTCTACAGCAACAGCCAATTACAGAAAAACAAACTGTTATATTCTTCAATTTTGCTCAACTGAATAACTTAATAACTGCCATCACACCATATTTCACATGTTCTTTTTATTCTTTTTTTTTTTTTTTTTTACACTGTTTGGTATGGCTTTACAGTCAACGACTGCTCAGAAATGAACATTTTCTCACACACTATAAACAGACAAATGTAATTTTTCAACAAAATACACACGTGCATTTGGTTTAATTGTTTTTTTTTAATGGTTTTCATTTTGTATGAGCCAAATTTTCCTTTCATCTCCTTTCTTCCTGTTTTGGGAAAATTTACTAAGAGTGGGCCTCCCAAAGAGTAGTCCTGTTCCTCTTAAAAATTGCTTGTACATGCTATGAAGTCCATGCAATCCTTGGTAAATCCAATTCGAAAGAATGTAGTAGAAAAGCACCAACACCGAATGCAGGGCCAGCACCCACCAGCAGTTTAGGTCAAGCTCTTCGTCCATCAGCAGTGACCAAACCTCAACGTACATAATCATGAACTTCAGCTCATACAAAGAGAATCTCATTATGAAATTCAGAATTTCACATCTGTTCATATCATGGTGATATGAAATGTACACAAGACCCTTCACATTTCTCCATTACTTAGCCGATTTATAAGGATTTGGTCTTGTCTCCGTAATTAGTTCCAACAGCTCTAGAACAGAAAATGACTGTTGGTCATTAAAGTGAGGCGGTGGGCAGAAGTCACTCCAGATGCAAACATCTGGAAGTGGTCAACAACTGGTAATGAAGACATCAAGATGAATTCAAATTGACGCATGAATACTGTACAAACTCCTTTAAGCAATGTTGATGTTAGTACATTAGTAAGAAACATTTGATTGGATGGCAGATGTGTCTACACAAGAACAAAATCAGGTGCCAAATCACTATACACTGGTCACCTAAGCACACATTTGTGAATCTTTTCCGCCAAAATGTGTATTCCTTACTCTTACATTTATAGTGTTGTTACAACAACTGGTTTCCTTTTGGAGTAGAATGTCAACACTTCTTCAACTATTAAAGCCATAAAGCGCAATGTTTACAGAAGATGCAGTGGCACTGAACTGGAATTTTTGCTCTATTTTTCAATAACAAAAGGTTTTTTTGATAAAATATATTAACATTTGCTTTTCCATATTGAATTTGTACCTTGGAAGGATATCAACACCCCTTTATTTCATGTCTGGACTGGAAGACAAACCTTTCAGAAAGTTGTCATGATCATTACTACAAACATAGAACATTTAATCATATTCAGAAATCTCGCTCACCATAACAACAATGGCAAAATGACCCTTTTTTTTTTTTTTTAATAGAAAGGTGAAAGCCACCAAGGACCACTCAACTGGACATTATTTGGTCAGGCTCACACATACATATTGTACATTATTACATGAAGCATTAGAAAGACAGTCAACAGAAAAGTGCTTACATCTTACAGCAAGAGTCTTACAAATGCTCCTGCCTTTCCATTGACTAGTGGTTACCACCTCTCTGAAGCAACAGCTTTTCACCAAAACCACTGCTTTTCACCGCAACAGTGGTAAAAGAAATGTGTGTGGTGCACCACAACCTACATGAATTCATAGTTCCTATTCTTATAATCCATGGTGTCTGCATGGGAAACACTCAAGAGATGAGGCAAGCATTGTAACCAAGCCAATAGCTGTTAAACCGGGAAACGAGCCAAAAGACCACAGCGGCATTGCTTTGGAAGTCAAGCACTGTATCCTCCATCACAGGAGGTAAAATGAGGCTGAGAAGAGAGGCTTTTCCATTACATGCAATTCACTCTGACTTAATGTTCCTAAATGGTTGCTTCATCTAAATGATTTATCAGTGTTCAACGTCTCCTCCTTTCTTTATCACCCATGCTATATTTAGTGCATTGCTGGAGTTTGAAATGGTGAGTGACTATTTAGCCTGTGTCCTCACATTGTGCCTTCCTGACCCTGAGGTCAGAAAGGCCTCATTGAAGTTCACCATGGCTCGGTGTAGTTTCAACCAAAATGTACATGATTACTCTATGGCTTTAAGGAAATCTACATTGTTTTCTGGTGCAGTTGTTTTTTTTTTTAACAGCCTTGTCTTCATTTGTCCTTCTCGGGAGTCTTGTGCCCTCCTCATTAAACAGGTGGGATGAAGAGGAAACAGACAGAGCACAGCCTGTGGCTCAGATACCTAAGGAGGAAGAACAACACTGCGTCAGTAAGTTAGTTGCAGATGACTACAAACAAGGTTAATATAAAGGTGCACCACAAGCTCATGGTGGAACCAATATTCTTACAGTAGAATTATAGGCAGAACGTTTTTTTTTTTTTTTCATTTTGAACAGAGTAAAGGAGGGAGGGCTCCTGTCAATTTATTTGTTGCCATCTGTGTCCCATTGGAGAGATTGACCTTCACTTTCTGTTCCATAGCCGGATGGCACAGTGGCTTAGTGGTTAGCACGTCTGCCTTGCAGTAAATGGGTTGTGGGTTTGATTCATGACCATGGTGCCACCTGCATGGAGTTTGTATGTTCTCCCTGTGCTTGTGTGGGTTTCCTCTGGGTGCTCCAGTTTTCTCCCACACTCCAAAGACATGCTGGTAGGTTAATTGGATCCTGTCTAAATTGGCCCTGATATATGAATGTGAGTTAGGGACCTTAGATTGTATACCCCTTGAGGGTTAGGGAGTGACGTGAATGTTCAATATATATGTAAAGTGCTGTGTAAATTGACAGCACTATATAAGTACCTGAAATAAATAAATAGCCAAGACAGAAAGTTAAGGAAAATCCCTAAAAATTAAGGGAAATTCTTGGGACTCCCAGGTCTCCAGAACTAGTGTCCCCTCTATTACTTTTCTGGGGACAACTCAAAATTTGCATTTTTCTTTCACTTTCAATTTCGATGATAAACGTAAACAGGACAACCCTAACGAGGGACACAGACAGTAATAAAAACTGACAGGGGTTCTAATCCCTCTCCACTCTATCCAAAGCAAAAAAGAAAAAATTTGCCTTTAGTTATACTTTAATAAAGGCAACATGGATTAGCAAGCAAAGTGGTGAACAAAAAGTTGTCATTATATAGTTATATCACACAGTACTGTCCAGTTTACATATATGATTTGCATCAACTAAGACAAAAATATGCCATAAACACAGTTGCATATGGATTTTCCACATTTTTTATAGCTCACTGATGGCTATATGAGCAGGGGCGGACTGACAACTCATGGGGCCCCGGGCAATAGGGGATCATGGGGCCCCTGTGTCCTTGCCCAAACCAAAAAAGCCTATGAAAAAGGTACTGGGGCATTTCATGGGGCCCCCTACTGACCCCGGGCCCTCGGACAGTGCCCAAGTGGCTAAATGGTCAGTCCGCCCCTGTATATGAGGTATGACCCAATCAGGGGCGGACTAACAACTCATGGGGCCCCTGGGCAATAGGGATCATGGGGCCCCTGTATCCTTGCCCAAACTCAAAAAAGCCTATGAAAAAGGTACCAGGGGCATCTCATGGGGCCCCCCTACTGACCCCAGGCCCTCAGGCAGTGCCCAAGTTTCCAAATGGTCAATCTGCCCTTGGTCCCAATAAACAGCCTGATTGAGATGGACTGATGAGTTTTAAAAGAACCCTGTCCATGGGGATATATAAAACATTTAAAGCAAAGAGATACCTTTCTTGCCCCCCATGGCAGTCAGGCATACATGTAATGCAAAAGCTTCAAGATTTTTCACAGAAATGTATAATAACAAAAAACTATGCAGGTTGGGATTTTACAGTCATCCAGACTATTATTACATTAAAAAAACAAATTTTTGGCATATATTATACCACATCTATTAAAAAAGACATAAATAAATGTTAAAATGATAAGTGATCATAGTAATAGCTTGGGTATAGTATTCTCATATTCCGACAGGTTTCGAGACACTCTCTTCTTCAAGGAAAGAGAGAAGGTACAGAAGAACCTAATGGACCACTGAACATTGATGATACAACCAGGGGCGGACCATTTGGAAACGCAGGCACTGCCCAAGGGCCTGGGGTCAGTAGGGGGCCCCATGAGATGCCCCTGGTACCTTTTTGATAGGCTTTTTTGAGTTTGGGCAAGGACACAAGGGCCCCATGATCCCCTATTGCCTGGGGGTCCCATAAGTTGTCAGTCTGCCCCTGGATACAACCACATCACACTAGAACGCCCACCCACTACCATGCAGCAGATCCAGGGAAATCTTGCTTGACAAATCACAATAGTCCCAACGCACACATTCCCGAAGATGGCTTTTCAGTGGGAATGGGTGCTGCAGTGACCACAGGCTGAAAACTGAATGCGAAGAATTGTCCCCAGCACACCAAGGAGTCCTCAAACGGGTCCAAAGCTTTATTAAGTGGTCACATGGTGCGTGCAAAGCTTTTGTATGCACCGCGTGACCACTTAATAATGCTTTGGACCCGTTTAAGGAATCCTTGGTGTGCTTGTGATATTTCTTCGCTTCTTGCTTGGCAGGATCGCAGGCGCCACTCTTCACAGATATTGAAGCCATTCAACCATTAAAAGGTTGCAGGACGGCGTAACATATGGATACCCAAAGTCGTGCAGTAAGTTGCAAGAATTAGTACCCATAGGTTATATTGCTGCCTCTGACAGATACCATAGAATTATCAAACATCCCAGTGTTGAGCACAGGAAGACCCTAAAGAGAGGTAAAGCTGCACAATTGGCCATTGCGTTTGCTAGGAAGCTCTCATCAAATGGACTGGTAGAGCCCTCACACATACCTGCCTTTCAACCTAATCATAAGGCTTTCTGGTTAATGTGGTTGTAAAGACTAAAGGCTTTTCACCTTCATGTATTCCATGCATGAAGGTAAAAAAAAAATCTGTGTGCTGCTCTCCCCACAGCCCCCTTAATATTTGTGTGCAAAGAAAAAAACAGGGCGCACATGCCTAGTGCATTACCTCCTAAAAATGAGATTTATTGAATAAAAAGTAGTATACTCACAAAAAATTAAATCAAAGGCACATCACAAAAAAACAGCGTGGTCCAATCTGCCTAGATGGTGGCTGTTGGGGGAATGTAGGCCTCCAAATGGCTGACGTGTTTCGGGGCAGAACCTCTTCATCAGAGTCCCCTAAAATTTACCTGAGCCCCATGTCAAGCTAATGCTGTGCACAGAGAAGAGGGTCCCTCGGGTCTCTCTCACTGTCCATTGGCTCCTGCTGCTGTCAATCACAGCCAGTAAGGAGGTAGCTGAGGGGGGGGGGGGCTGGGCTCTTACAGACATACAGAGCAGAGCTCGGGAGTGAGTACGTACGAGTGTCCCCAGAGCAAGCAGCTTACAATGGGGGCACTCAGCAGGAGGGAGGGGCCAGGAGCTCCGGTGGGGGACCCAAGAAGAGGAGAATCAGGACTGCTCTGCGCAAAACTATTCCACAGCATTGGTAACTATGTCATGTTTGTTAATTTTTTAAAAAATGAGCCTTTGTGTTACTTTAATCAATAGCCGCCCGGCCATTAGTCGTTTGGTGTCCGGCAAAATGCTGTAGATTTCCGGGTGGACGCCATATGGCATCCTCCCAGGCATGCGCAGTTTATGCGCTTGCAGAGCCGCGCAGCGGCGCGATCTGTCACCGGCAGTGTACCTCAGACACGGCCGATGACAGATCTGAGTACCGGCCCCTTTTGCCAGTACCATGTGACCTGCTGTTACCAATCACAGCAGGTCACATGACAGTTGTATACAATGGATGGCTTCATTCATGCCATCCATTGTATACTAGTGTCTAGCTGTGAATGGTCACAGCGATCACATGCACATGTCATGTGATTAGCTGTGGCCAAATCACAGCTAAGCAAAAAAAAAACCCTGAATGAATCGATGTCATTCAGGTAAATGCTTGCTTATAGGAAAGTAATTCTTTGCTATAAGCAAATTATGTAAAAAAAAAAAAAAATACTGATCAGTTCCCCAAAGTAATACAATGTTGCTATGGTAACATTGTACTACTTTGGACATAGTGAAATATGAAAAAAAAATCTTAATATAAAGAAAAAAAATGTAATAAAAAATATAAAATAATAAAAAAATGTAAAAAATTAAAAAAAAAATATTTTTTTTTCATACTGTCACCAGTCAGTGTCCCTGATCACCACCATGCCAGTTATATGATGACGCTGTACTGCACTGGTGACAGTATGTAAAAAAAAAATAGTGAAAATAATTTTTTACATTTTTTCATTTTCCGAAAAATTATGACAAAAAAATACAACTTCAAAAAACTCGCCATGCCTCTTATGAAGTACGTCGGACTGTCTACTCTGCAAAAAGGGGTCATTTGGGGGATATCTGTACTGTTCTGACATTCTTGGACCTCAAGAAATTAGATTGGCTGTCAGTACTTCAGGATTGATCAATATTCAGATCTATCCCATAGTTTGTGAACTCTATAACTTTCCTACAAACTAAAAAATACATCCTAATTTGGGTTATTTTCACCAAAGACATGTAGCAGAATACATCTCGGCCTAAATTTATGAAGAACAATTATTTATTTGCAAACTTTTATAACAGAAACAAAGAAAAACGTGTTTTTTTTCACAATTTTCAGTCTCTTTTTGTTAATTTAGCTAAAAATAAAAACCCCGGCGGTGATTAAATACCACCAAAAGAAAGCTCTAGTTGTGTGAAGAAAATGATAAAATTTTAGTTTGGGTACAATGTTGTATGACCGCGCAATTGTCATTCAAAGTGTGAGAGCGCTGAAACCTGAAAACTGGCCTGGGCAGGAAGGTGTAAAAGTGCCCGGTACTGAATTGGTTAAGGTTTATGGCAAGCATTGTGTGAAGATTCAAGAGTTCAATAAGAGTTTTACAAAACACAGAATTGCAGCAGAAGATGATGTAACCTTACCCTTCCTTTGGAACCTTGCTGCAAACCATTCAAGTCAATGAATTTCAAAGTATTCTAGTAGGTATGCTTACCATGTAAGCAGGTTTCCTTTTTGATGTGTATAATGACTAATCCATTGTGGGTAAAGAATAAAAAAAGCTTTCATCCAGAGCTGCCAGCCTCCGGGAACATTCCTAACCCTTGAACCCAAGCTACAGAGGTATTTCTGAGATTGCCTTCAGTCACGCAAGCTGGCAAAAATCAACACAAAATGGTCAGAATACACCTCTTTAGGTCAATCCAACAGCACCCCATAAATATCTTTTGATGAATTCCTGTTGTTCAGCCATTTTCAGTTTCAAATGTCTTTCAATCAGATGTAAAGGCCTCATCCAGAATACACAGCAGTAATGTAAGGTAGGTATCTAAATTACGGATAGGTGCAGATAAGGTGGTGCAGCACCTAAAACAGCAAAAGCACCAAAGATCTGCAGATCTCTTTGTGAACATCCACACAAATATTCTTTCTGCACAGCCATGTATTTTTTTTCATAATGCGGATGGCTGCTGTACATTATCTGCAGAGACTTATTATATGGTTACCATAACAACTGATACAATTTCATCATCGACAAGATAATGGCAAAGTATTTACCACTTTAGAATCCCATGTAAATTACATTTATTACTTCTTTTAGAACATTTCTTTTCATTTTGAAAACTAATGGATTTTTGATACTGAACAATACCAGGAGATGCATTACAATTCCTACGCCGTGTTAATGAGCAGGACTTGAATTTAAAATTCTCTGTGAATGTTTGCCCTGAATCTTAACAAGTGACCCGTATTGTTTATATGTGCAATTTCTCCATTCTTTAGCAATTTACAGCACAATGCATATTTTACACAGTCGCACAGTCAACGTTACTATTTAAAGTGGAACTAAACTCTCTCTTTTAATATTAACCACTTGCCCTCCAGAGGATTTACCCCCCTTCCTGACCAGGACATTTTTTTGCGTTACAGCACTGTGTTACTTTAACTGACAATTGCACGGTCATGCAACGCTGCACCAAATTAAATTTATCTCCTTTTTTCCCACAAATTGAGCTTTCTTTCGGTGGTATTTGATCGCCTGTGCAGTTTTTATTTTTTGCGCTATAAAAAAAAAGACTGACAACTTTGAGAAAAAAACTTTTTGCTATTAACCCCCCTGGCGGTATTCCCGAGTGTAGTTCGGGGTAAAGTTTCAGTACTACAAGCGGTAATCCTGAGCTACACTCGGGAATACCATGCAGCGTTGCTTCGGGATCTGTTCTTCACTTACCTTGTCCTGCGCTCCCGCGATGTCCCTCCTGCAGTGTCCCCGGCAATGTCCTCCGGCCGATGCCCGCATCTGTCTTCCGGGTTCCGTTCCCTGCGACGTCGGGACATATGGGGGACGGAACGGCGGGAAATTTAAAAATGTGAAAAAATGACATTCACTAAATACACTAAAATCACATAGTATAACATTCCTGTATCAAACCATTTCACATACATTTTGTCCCGAGTGCTTTGTCCGGCGCCCTGCCTGCATTTTGACTGTTCTTTCTGCCTGAAAACTGAGAAACGTCCATGGAATCCAAAAAGCGTCCCTTTAGGTCAAAAACGGTTTTAGACCGGCTAGAGAACAGCGATAGTAAATCAGAACCACTTGCAGAATTGAGTGATAATGATTCGTGGGGGAAATTTGTCATCAGACACTGAAAACGATTTTGCAACTTTGCTCAGCGATGTGCGAACTTGCCGCTATATTTCAAATTTCAGTGTTTTTGGTTTGATTATATTATTGAATTACATTTATTATTATTATATTATTATTTTTATGATTATTTATTAAATTATAATTTATTATTTTGTGTTTCAAGTTTTATCATCCCCGGGATGTTTACTAGACTCTTGTTCGGACAGATTTCAGTGAGTTATTCCTAAAAATTACAGGCCTACAATAAGAAAAATACATATTTCCATGCAAAAAAATGTACCGCTTTCAGCACAGAAATATGGAAATAATCAGACCGCTAGGGAGGTTAAAGGGATTCTAAAGGCTCAAATTAAAAAAATAAAAATAAATAAAAAACATGCCTATACTTACCTGCTGTGTTCAGTGGTTTTGCAGAGCAGAGGTTTTGCACAGAGCAGATCCTCCTCTTCTCAGATCCCCTCCCGGTGCTCCTGGCCCCACCCTTTTGTCGGGCAGCTTGCTATGAGGGCACCTGAGCATGCTTACGTCCCAGCTGCTGCTCAGCCCCACTCCCTCTCTCTTCTCATTAGCTCACTGGCTGTGATTGACAGCAGCGGGAGCTAATGCTGCTGCTGTCTCAGCCGAAGAGGGGAGGGAGTCCCGGGACTGCCAAGACTCCAGTGCACATCGCTGGATCGAGAGGGGGCTTAGGTGAGTATTGGGGGGCTGGGGGGGATGCTGCACAGAGGTTTTTTACCTTCATGCATAGAATGCATGAAGGTAAAAAACCTTAAGCCTTTACAACCACTTTAACCTCCCAGCGGTATGATTATTTCAGATTTTTGGTGCTGAAAGCGGTACCATTATTTTGCATGGAAATTTGGCGTTTTTATTGTAGGCCTGTAATTCTTAGGAATAACTCACTGAAATCTGTCCGAACAAGAGTCTATTAAACATCCTGGGTATGATAAAACTTGAAACACAAAATCATAAATTATAATTTAATAAATAATCATAAAAATAATATAATAATAAATTTAATTCATTAATATAATCAATCCAAAAACACTGAAATTTGAAATAGAGCGCCAAGTTCGCACATCACTGAGCAAAGTCGCAGAATTGTTTTCAGTGTCTGATGAGGAATTTCCCCCACGAATCATTATCACTCAATTCTGCAAGTGGTTCTGATTTACTATCGCTGTTCTCTAGCCGGTCTAAAACCGCTTTTGACCTAAAGGGACGCTTTTTGGACGCCATGGGCGTTTCTCAGTTTCCAGGCAGAAAGAACAGTAAAAATGCAGGCAGGGCGCCGGACAAAGCACTCGGGACAAAATGTATGTGAAATGGTTTGATACAGGAATGTTATACTATGTGATTTTAGGGATTTTTGTGAATGTTACCTTTTGTCATTTTCAAATTTCCCGCCGTTCTGTCCCCCGTACGTCTCGACACTCGCAGAGGACGGAACCCAGATGACAGATGCCGGCATCTGCCGGATTACATTGCATGCAAGACACTGCAGTAGGGACATCGCGGGAGCGCAGGACAAGGTAAGTGACCGAGGGATCGCGGAGCAGCGCCGCATGGTAAGCCCGAGTGTAGCTCGGGGTTACCGCTTGTGGTGCTGAAAATTTACCCCAAGCTACACTCGGGAATACCGCCAGGGAGGCTACAGCTACTCTGCCAACAAATTGCTAAATACACAACTAAATTACAGATATGTGAGTGGTTTTGCCAAAGAATTTCTGTCTGGCTAGTCATGAAATTTAAACAGCTCTACTAGAGAACCTTGCCAGACTGGTGACTTGACTTTGCTCTTAGTTATGCAATGCAACTTGGTCAGCTCCCTAACCCTCCCCCCCTAATCAGTGAATGGACAATGAAGAAACAGGAGAAGACTGATGAGGTACTCTCTTGCCTCTCCTTCTCTTGGCATGTTCCTGATTTGCATCTAATGCTTCCCCACCCTCTCTTAGGCTGGCCATACATTATACAATTATCTGCAGATTTTTGGTTTAGATTTACCAAAAACCATATAATAGGAGGACAAACCTAAACAACACTTTCAGTTGTATCCAATTAGGCAGGCCCTTGCACTACATAGTTGAAGGTAAATCTAAAGGAAATTGGGCAGAAAATCTGCAGATAATTGTATAATGTATGGCCAGCCTTAGTTTGAGTTCTACAGTGCAAGGGGGGACAGAATAATGATGCAAAGTCAACTTTAGCCACTTATACTATTTGCATTTAAAAATGAGTACTGTCCATGATATTTTCTTTATTTGTACTAACATACAAATTTTCAGGACAAGCTTTCAGGGCGTACCCCTTCTTCAAGATCCAAGCAGTACTGAGAAGGGGGTATGTCCCAAACGTTTATTTATGGATGTTTTTGCAAACAAAAAAGTATCACAGACAGTACCCAACTGTTTTTGTAACAAGTGCACTAATATGGCTACAATCACCTCAAGCATTAAAAAATAGTTCTTTGTAAAATTCCTTTTATTGAAAATGTTAATATTTGGTTACAAAAAAGCAGTATAAAAGTACTGCAGATATAAATAGTAGAGAAACAAAATACATTGTCAGTCATGAGGCATCCTATAAAATTATGGACAGTCTTGAGGCACCCTATAAAATTATGGAGAGTCTTGAGGCACTCTATAAAATTAGGGACAGTCATGAGGCACCCTATAAAATTATGGAGAGTCTTGAGGACCCCTTTAAAATTATGGAGAGTCTTGAGGCACCCCATTTTAAAATATGAAAAACTATTCTAATAGTTTTATATAATACAGCAACATCCACACATGTAGGACACCCAACATTAGAGGTGATTTATCTTTCCAAAAAATGAATAAAGCTCTTGCAAACCGGTACTGATTGGTATTCCAGTGTCTCTCTTCTCCCTCCGCTTTTCTCCATCACTGAGCTGATGTGCCCCAAGCACTGATGGAGAGGGGCAGAGGAAGGTCAAACTAGGATGCTGTGCAGCAGCTGACATCCTCCTTATCAACTGATAATGTCATTGGTTGTCAAGGCGGTGGCTAGAAGGTCATAATGGTGCACAATGAAAACCTGTGGCTTTGTGTAACTAAAAGGCAAGTTTGATCCACCAGCTGGCTTGTTTACAAGTTTTGGGCAATTTTTAGACATGTTGCCAAGGCACCCCTGAAAAAACCTCAAGGCACCCCTGAAGAAACCTCAAGGCACCCCAAGGTTTCCTGGGCACCCTGGTTGAGAAAGGTTGGTCTATTGCATACCAACATCAATGACCGTAGTCAACACGGTTGACTGGTGGCTTGTGACCAGAAAAGTGTCGTCCTACCTCAAAGCAATATGTCAAGGATAAACAGCATGAACCACTAAAAAACATTTAAAGTGAAAGGCTAAAGGCTTAGCTTTTTTTAAATACTTACCTGCTCTGTGCAATGGTTTTGCAGAGAGCAGCCCCGATCCTCATCTTCTTACTCAGGTAAGTATAAGGAGTGGCTAAGGGGGAATCTGCACACAGAAAGTTTTTCACCTTCATGCATAGAATGCATGAAGACAAAAAACCTTCAGCCTGTAGAACCACTTTAATGATTGTTCAATGATTATACAGTATAATGATGTTCACTGGAGTTCTTTTATTGTTACGTGTAACTTGCAAGCAGAGTCTAGTTAGAAATATCTTACAAACCTCAATGTCAATTCTGCCTTGCTCACCGAGCTGATAATCTGCTTAGGCTATGTTTCATTAATTCTACAATAGCAGAGAAACCCGAAATAATTCACCCTAAAAAGCTGCAGCAGAGCTATAATGTTTATCTATCCCATTTGTGGAAATCTTAAGCCTAAGCAGGACTTAATTTTTAACAACTTTTTCATTTTTATGATTGTCAATACATTATATTTATAAATCTAAACAACTCAACCAGTATTTTTATCCAGACTAGAGTTCCTAAAAGAAAATTAAAAATAAACACTCTATCCAAACCCCAAAGGACAACCCAAAGAACAAGAATTTGGATTTGTTGACTCAGGCCCCACCACTCACGTACAAGCAAATCAATCACTATCTGATCAGCTAGATGGCTTTTGATTATTGGCTAAAAAAAAATCAATACTTACATAATAGGCCAGTAATGAAATTGTAGATTTTCTATAACTCCCTTTGTAAGGCTTTAAATGAATTCTACTTTTGGTTCCCTTGAGAACAAATGTCTTTGGTCCCATCACAATGGCAGTCCTTACAAGTGTCATTCATGTTGTACAATAATAAAAAAGGATTTCAGCAATGGACTGTAATTATCTCTGCTCTGACAACTGTGCGCAAACACGGGAGGTTCATTTACATTCTTGATAATTTAGTTTGGCCATTTAGTTTGTTATTTTCCTAGAAAGTCAATCCCGTAATTAACTTGTAAAGAGATTAAAAATACCAGAGTTAAAATCCCCTTTTTATACGCCTCTTGTTTGTACTCTTTGCTGTGATGAATAGTTCTTTTTAAAAAGCCCACGCTTCCGAATGCAATTAAGAGGGTAACGAGTGTTTTTACTCTATCTATCTATCTATCTATCTATCTATCTATCTATATTAAGGTATTTGGATATATCAGTATTAGAAGAAACAAACCAATCTTGGTATATGTAATCCAGTCTGCACCAAAGATACACTATATTGCCAAAAAGTATTGGGTCACCCCTCCAAATCTTTGGTTTCAGGTGTCCCAATCACCTCCATGGCCACAGGTGTATAATATCAAGCCCCTAGGCATGAAGACCTCTTCTACAAACATTTGTGAAAGAATGGGCTGCTCTTAGGAACTCAGTGAATTCAAGTGTGGTAACGTGATAGGTTGCCACCTGTGCAATATGCCCATCCGTGAAATTTCTTTGCTATTAAATATTCCACAGTCAACTGTTAGTGGTATTATAATAAAGTGGAAGCAACTGGGAACAACAGCAACTCAGTCACCAAGTGGTAGGCCACGTAAAATGACAGAGTGAGGTCAGCGCATGCTGAAGCATACAGTGCGCAGAAGTCACCAACTGTCTGCAGAGTCAATAGCTAAAGACCTCCAAACTTCACGTTGTCTTCAGATTAGCACAACAACAGTGCATAGAGAGCTTCATGGAATGGGTTTCCATGGCCGAGCAGCTGCATCCAAGCCTTACATCACTAAATGCAATGCAAAGCGTCAGTCGCCACTGGACTTTAGAGCAGTGGAGACGTGTTCTCTGGAGTGACAAATCACGCTTCTCTGTCTGGCAATCCGATGGACTTGTCTGGGTTTTGTAGTTGCCAGAGAACAATACTTGCCTGACTGCATTGTGCCAAGAGTAAAGTTTGGTGGGTGGGGGGGGTATGTTGTGGGGTTGTTTTTCAGGGGTTGGGCATGGCCCCTTAGTTCCAGTGAAGGAAAATCTTCAGGTGTCAGCATATCAAGACATTTTGGACAATTTCATGCTCCCAACTTTGTGGGAAGAGTTTGGGGATGGCCCCTTCCTGTTCCAACATGACTGTGCACCAGTGCGCAAAGCAAGGTCCATAAAGACATGGATGAGCGAGTTTGGGGTACAGGAGCTTGACTGGCCTGCACAGAGTCCTGACCTCAACCCGATAGAACACCTTTGGGATGAATTTTAGCGGAGACTCGAGCCAGGCCTCCTCCCCCGACATCAGTGCCTGACCTCACAAATGTTCTTCAGGAAGAATGGTCAAACCTTCCCATAGTCACCCTCCTAAACCTTGTGGACGGCCTTCCCAGAAGAGTTGAAGCTGTTATAGCTGCAAAGGGCGGGGCCAACTCAATATTGAATCCTGCAGACTGAAATTGGGATGCTATTAAAGTTCATGTGTGTGTAAAGGCAGGCGGCCCAATACTATTGGCAAAATAGTGTATATGGATACAGGTATTACTGTCAGTGACAAATTATAAGGGCAAAATGAATGGCTGCCTGGGGTAAAAAAAAGTATGTAATGAAAACAGAAAGTCTTAACTAGGGTACTGAAGATGAATTTCTGGCACTCATGCTACCTGACCACTCCGCCACTAAACATCCCTACCTAAATAAATCACACCAACATCGATTGGAGTTGTAATGGTCGCAGCAGACACTTTATTAACAAAAATATAACTAACAAATAAAAAATCAAAATGGCCTTCAATACAATGTGAATGGGGCTTCAATGTCCTTGTGGGCAATTTTTAAAATTTGTTCCTGCGACAAGCCTACCTTGGCCTTCAACCACACCACACCGACTCAGAGATAATTACCAGACCAGGGGCGGACTGACAAATCATGGGGCCTCCGAGCAATAGGGGATCATGGGGCCCCTGTGTCCTCACCCACACTCAAACCCACACCCAAAAAAGCCTTCAAAAGGTACTAGGGGCATCTCATGGGGCCCCCTACTGACCCTGGGCCCTCGGGCAGTGCCCGAGGCCCCAATGGTCAGTCCGCCCCTGTGCCAGACATTAGACAAGCTGACATTAGAAGCTGATTGGCTACCATGCACAGCTGTACCAGATTCTGAGTGCACCAGTTTTAGTAAATCAACTCTAATATGAAGTGTAAAAAGGGGGAGGGCAGGAAGATTCCCGGATGTCTTTCGTCCTCCAACTGAAATTCTCCAAGAACTCTCCTGCCTACAACTTCCTGAAACCCCACCTATTCTTGTCAGGCCACATCCATTAAGTAAGTACCCCACCTTCTTAAATCCTTTAACTTTCCAAAATGATTCCCATGCCTGCACTCCCCTTTTAACCCAGCAGTGGCCTTCTGGTTTTACTAACTTTATTTAACAATTTAAGTAGCATGTTGACAGAGGAGAAAGGAGGAACCAGGAAAGGAAGACTATAAGTAGAATAAACTTCACCTTTAGGGTGAACTGAGCAGATTTTGAATTTAGCACTCCTGCAGTGTTTTCTGTGAAACAATATCAATTCAATGATTGATTTAATTTATTGCCACAAAAAAAATTCATTTTTTTTTTCAGCAAAGATCCATCAAGTAATCCAAACTGAACTTCACTACCCCTGCGTGCTAGCCTGGAATCAACACAAATCCCATTCTATGCAGAATCCAAAAAAAAAGAACAACTGGCCGAGGCTGTTTTTTTTATTTAGGGTTGTGCTACAGCCTCATTTTTTTATTACATAGCAAAGTTAAGGCGACTATTTTAAAACATGAATTAAAGGTTTCCATGAAAATTTAACCATTAATATTCACCTGAACCAACCCCATTGCATTTTACTATGCTGCTCAAAGATCAGCATATGACATTTTCTGTGAGTGTCGGATACTGGCACCCCCTGTTGCTCTCTGTGGTTTCATCCTCCTCACTACAGGACACAGGGAGCAGTGGAAGGAACCACAACAGAATGTGGGGGACCAGGCATCTAACACACCCAAAGAAATCCAAATGATGATCTTTTAGTGAGATTATCTCTTATATCCAGGGGAGTTCAGAAGAATGGGGAACAGGACAGGTAAGTACTTGCTCGCTTTGCAGAGGGATCCTTATTTCATGGTGAAAAATAGCAACAAAGTAGCTTAAATAAAGTTGACATACCTTACAAGCAGCCAGTTTTCCTTTCTTGTGGAGTGTGTATTACACAGGAATAATTTATTATAAAATAACAGTTTAGTTCTGATTTAATAGCAGGAGAACATATTTCACAGCATAGTGGTAGGTCAGCTTGGTAAAAAAACAGGAGAATCATCTCAAGTGTACCTCCTGCTGTCCTCAAGTGGTAAATATGCAGTGCTTTGCACTCTGTACATTTATATCCCTCCTCACTCTGAAGGAGTTTACAGCCTAAGGTCCCTATACCTTTGGAGTTAGAAGGTCCCTATGAGATATATGTACGTAATAGAACCAGTTTAGAAAGGAGCCAATTGACCCACCAGCATGTTTTTGGGGTGTAGGAAGAAAATGAAGTACCTGGAGGAAACCCACACAAGGACACGGAGAAAATGTAAACCCCATGCAGATGGTGTCCTTGCCAGATTCAAACCAAGGACCCTATTGCTGCAAGGCAGAAGTGCTAACCACTAACCCAGCTATTGCTGAATTAAAGCGGTTCCAAAGGAATTTTTTTTTAAATAACAAACATTATAATGTTCTGCTCTGTGCAAGGGTTTTGCACAAAGCAGCCCCAATTCTCCTCTTCTGGGGTCCCTTATCGGCGCTCCCGGCCCCTCCCCCCTTCGCCGAGTTCCCCCAAAGAATGCATTACGGCAATAAAACTTGTACCTTTAGAACCGCTTTGATGTAAAATTATTTTAAATATTTAGTCCTGAATACAATAAACAATGCAAAAACACTACAAAATCCCTTTAAAACAGTGGTCAGTGGCACCAAGGACATCAGGGCTGGGACAACACTTGGTACCTATAATGCTACCACCTCCCCCTCACTCCCCCTCTCTGTTGGGGTCCCTCAAGGCTCCATCCTCAGGCCCCTTCTCTTTTCCATCTACACCTCCTCCCTTGGCCAACTCATACACTCTCAAGGCTTCAACTACCACCTCTATGCCGACGACACACAAATCTATCTCTCAACCCCCCACCTCACCCCCTCAGTCTCCACCCGAATCACACACCTACTGAGCAACATATCTGACTGGATGTCGCTCCATTTCCTTAAACTGAACCTCTCCAAAACCGAGTTTCTTGTCTTCCTCCCAGCCCGGACACCACCCCCCATTGACTTCTCCATCACGTCCAACAATGCCACCATCAAACCCGCCCCGCAGGCCAGAGTACTTGGTGTCATTCTGGACTCCAACCTATCCTTCCAGCCCCAAGTCCAATCTTTAACAAACTCGTGCAGACTCCACCTCCGCAACATCGCCAAAATACACACGTTCCTAACCCCAGAAACCACTAAACAGCTCATCCACTCCCTCATCATATCACGACTCGACTACTGCAACTCCCTCCTCACTGGCCTGCCTCACCGCTGGCTATCCCCGCTTCAGTCGATCCTGAATATGGCTGCCAGACTCATTCACCTTTCCAACCGCTCCATCTCCGCCACCCCCTCTGCCAATCCCTCCACTGGCTTCCGATTGCGCAACGGATCAAATTCAAAATCCTAACACTGACGTACAAAGCCGCCCACCATGCTGCCCCGTACTACATCACTGACCTAATTTCCAAATACCACCCAACACGCACACTCCGCTCCTCACCAGACCTCCTTCTCTCTAGTTCCCTGGTCTCCTCCTCCCATGCCCGATTCCAGGACTTCTCCAGGGTGTCACCCATCCTCGGGAACTCCCTGCCCCAACCCATCAGATTATCACCTACTTTCCTCTCCTTTAGGCACACACTGAAAACCCATCTCTTCAGGGAAGCCTACCCCACCCCCTGCTAACTTGCCAACCTCCTCCACTCCTCCTACCACTCCATCCCCCACAGCTATCTCCTCCTGTACCACCATCCCCTCCCTCCTAGATTGTAAGCTCGAAAGAGCAGGGCCCTCAATCCCCTCATGTTTTGCATTGTATTGGTATTGTTCTGTCACATGTTCTGTTCCCCTTTGTAATGTACAGCGCTGAGCGAACTATTGGCGCTTTATAAATACTGTATAATAATAATAATGCTGACCAATGAACAGATGTCTAGCGTTCTTCAAGATTCTCATCTGAGATTCTTTAAGGTTTGGGAACCTTGGATACATTATTCCCTGCCTTCCCAGCCTCCTATTATCTATGGCCTCTATGATCTGTCCCCCTTTGTAATGTACAGCGCTGAGCGAACTATCGGCGCTTTATAAATACTGTATAATAATAATAAAGTGCATAGAGTACAGCTCTATACAAGTACGTGACAAAGAAAACTGCGGTAAATGCTGCATTAGGCTGGGGAGGGGTTTACAAATCATGTTGTAAATGTAGCTGTGTTTATTCATACAGAAGAATTAATCAAGGCTTCTGCAACAGAAAAAATTTGTAATTAGCAGTGCTCATCAGAGCCAACAGACAGGGCCATTAATAAAGCATTGAACAGATTTCTGAAAGCAACAGTATGTTGCAGAAGATGAAAAAAAAAAAATACAACGGCAATCCACATTACACAGTTTAAGCAGTGTCACTAAATATTAGATAAATGGCCTTAGCTTGTTTGTCACACAAGATAAATGGCCTTAGCTTGTTTGTCACATGAAACATGCTTAAGATAAGTCTTTTGACTGGTTATTTGGAAGTCCCTATTAATTCTACATTCTATTTATTTCAGCACGATGGCTTCAGAGATTGAAGGGTCTAGAGGGGCATGGGGTGAATCTCTGACAGCCCTTTTGCACATAGTCAGACCCTAGTTTAGCTATACTTGATAAGAGGGGCCATCTGTGACATCACTGACTCTTGGGACACTGATTGGTTGTACATTGGTTAAGCTCAAAGTACCAGTGTTTCAAATGGCAGGTTCTCTTTACTCATCATCTTTAAACGTGGATTCTGTTAATGTACGAATTCTGTTTGAAGGACGACTATACTTTTAGTCTAGTCTAGGGGTCTCCAAACTTTTGAGTACGAGGGCCATATCGCATACTAATATTCACGAAAAACAGTATTTTCAAATGAATTAATAACTTTTACGTTAATCCTTATGTAATCAGCATGATAAATCCCCCCTATATCCAAGTCCCCCCTTATATCACGGTCCACATCAGAGTCCCCCCTATATTGTGGTCTCCATCAGAACCCTCCCCCACATCAGAATCCCCATCGGAGTCCCCCCTTACATTAGGGTCCCCATCAGAGCCCACCCCCCTCATAGTGTGGTCTCCATCAGAACTCTCCCCCACATCAGAATCCCCATTGGAGTCCCCCCATACATTAGGGTCCCCATCAGAGCCCACCCCCATAGTGTGGTCTCCATCAGAACCCTCCCCAACAGCAGAATCCCCATCGGAATCCCCCCTTACATTAGGGTCCCCATCAGAGCCCACCCCCCCATAGTGTGATCTCCCCCCAATCAGAATCCCCGTTGGAGTACCCCCTTATATCAGAATCCCCATCAGAGGTCATTCTTACCTCTGAGACCCCTCTTTATATTGAGGTCTCCATCAGAATCGATCGTCTAAAGATGGATAGATTAGGAGATAGCAGGACAGATTGGGGTAGGGAGTTCCATAGGATGGGAGAAGCTCAGGAGAAGTCCTGGAGGCGAGCATTGGAAGAGGTGACATGGGAACTAGAGAGCAGAAGGTCTTGGGAGGATTGAAGAGATCGGCTTGGTTGATATTTTGTGACCAGGTTGGTGATGTAGCTGGGGGCAGAGTTGTGGATGGCTTTGTAATTTGTTGTTAGTATTTTGAATTTTATTCATTGAGCGTGTGGAAGCCAGTGGAGGGATTGGCAGAGAGGGATGGAGGCCAGTGGAGGGATTGGCAGAGAGGGGTAACAGACACTGAACAGTTGGTAAGGTGGATGAGCCTGGCAGTAGTATTCATGATGGACTGGAGGGGGGACAGCCTATGAAAAGGTAAGCCAATAAGGAGGGAGTTGCAGTAGTCAAGGCGAGAGATGACCAGGGAGTGAATTAGGAGCTTTGTGGTATCATTGGTTAAAAAGGGGCGTATTCTGGAGAGGTTGCGGAGGTTGAGGCGGCATGATTTGGACAGGGATTGGATGTGGGCCTGAAAGGATAGTTCAGAATCCAGGGTTACACCTTATTATTAATAGTTTGGAGACCCCTAGCTTAGACCATGCCTAGTGTCCAAGAGAGGGAAAATCTCTCTAATAGCACTCCATATATCAGTAAAAACAAATAAAGAGTTTAGTTCTTCCCCAAAACTTAAAAAAAAAGTATTAACTGGAAATACACCTAATATCAAATGCTGAAACCAAAACTTTTAACAAAATTGAAATATGTGCCCCCAGAATTAATTATTTACATGAGCTATCCATGACCACCACTGTACATTTCTTCACCGTGCTTCGCATTTCCCATCAGACATAAATTAATTGTCTCTAAATGTTCTGTAATAGGTATCTGCCACAACCCGATCCTAGTTTACAGCACATTGAATCACAGCAATAGATTGGAGATCAAGCTGAGGAAAGACAAATGGGCATTTCACTTCTCTAACATGGAGAGCCTCTAGCCAGTCAATCCTGGACCCGAGATAGATAGCTATATATGATACTTAATGCACTATACATGTCACGCTAGACAGATGTAGGTCATATGTTCTGTTAATTGCTTTCCTCTTCAGAAAAGCCTCTCTGTTTATTAACATCTACTTAGTAGGAAACCTATCTGTCCTGCAGGCTTGGTACCTCAGGATCAATGAACTGGCCGAAGATTGCTTGAAAGCTGTGTTCAGCCACACAATATGGAAAATAGGCCTTTGCTTCAAGTAATATTATGTTCAGTGCAAAATTTAAAAAGTGACTGGTTGTCTTTTTGAATTTTTTTAGGTTTGAATATATATTTTAATATGTAAAATATCTGAAAAGGTATTTCTATTCGGGCCTTGGCAATGACCACCTTCAAACATTTGAGTCTTTATCTTTCCAATATTGGTAGGCAGATCTTAATTTTTTTCCTGTAATGCAACTGGGAAATGTCCTCTCACTTACTATTTCTACTAACCCATGGGAGGGGTAGGTATCACCAGGAACGTCAGGCATGGACAAACTGCAGAATTCTAACAATCTACTTTTTTTTCGTTTTCTTTTTAATTCCCTTTGGAAAAATTTCCAATCACTTCTTGTCATCAAGGGACCTGAATTGAAAAATCCCCAACAGGGATGCCAACAATATAAATATCTTCCTGCCAGAAGCTCCAACCCCCACCTGCATATCCATAATTAAGCCGGCCATAGACAGTTCGAATCTTGGCCCTGGTTTAGCAGGGATCAGCAGAGATTCGAACCATGTATGGGCAGGTTGAATGTACCCAAGCTGACTGATTGATCAACTTGGGTACAACCAGTCTTTTTTTTAATTCCCTTTGGAAAAATTTCCAATCACTTCTGGTCCTCAAAGGATCTGAACTGAAAAATCCCCAACAGGGATGCCAAGAATATAAATATCTTCCTGCCAGAAGCTTTAACCCCTACTTGCAATATCCAAAATTAAGCCGGCCATAGACGGTTAAAATCTTGGCCCTGGTTTAGCAGGGACCGGCAGAGATTTGAACCATGTATGGGCAGGCTGAATGTACCCAAGTTGTCTGATTGATCAACTTGGGTACAACCAGCCTTTTTTTTAATTCCCTTTGGAAACATTTCCAATCACTTCTGGTCCTCAAAGGATCTAAACTGAAAACTCCCCAACAGGGATGCCAACAATATAAATATATACCAACCCCTAACTGCAATATCCAAAATTAAGCTGGCCATAGACGGTTCGAATCTCAGCCCTGGTTTAGCAGGGACCAGCAGAGATTCGAACCATGTATGGGCATGGTTGAATGTACCCAAGTTGATTGATCGACTTGGGTACAACCAGCCTGTCGTATTGTAGATGTGATAATTGCTAGTGGCTATTATACGTTCTAGCAGTAATTACTGTGTTCTCATGGGAGAACACAATGACTCCACGGGAAGAATTCCCCCATAGACACTGACTGTGTTGATGGGGGAATCAAGCGATTTTCTATCCTACAACCCATAGTTGCAAGAAAGAATATCACTCTCTCTATGGCTGGCTTTAAATGGAATTTTTTTTTATGAAGTTGGGTTATAGCTGGCCAGACATCAGCTGAACTGAAAAGGCATTGAGGTTAATTGAGCAATACCACATTTTTTTTTCCATAACACTCTCCCGAAAAATCGGTGGTGATAAGCGACTTAAGGACTGCGGTGGGCATTCTGATACTGGTAGGACTTGGTGTCAATGACATCCCCAGTGACACTAATACAGTGGTCAGTGCTATTAAAAAGCACTGACACTGTACTAATGACACTGGGCAGGAAGGGGTTAACATGTGGGGTGATCAAAGGGTTAACTGTTTTTTTCCATAACACTCTCCCGAAAAATCAATGTGAAACAGTTGGGGTTAGCATGCATTGGGGTTGATTTACTAAAGACATAAGCTGTTCATTTTGCAAGTGGATTATCCCTTAGCTAAAAGTGATTTTAAATGATTTTTTTTTTTAATAACAAACATGTCATACTTGGTTTTGCAAAGATCAGCCCCGATTCACCTGAGCTAAAGCATCCCCCGTTGGGGCTCCTGGCTCATCCCTCCTTCCTAGTGCCCCCATTGCAAAACATTTGCTATGGGGGCACTCATGCAGGCTCACTTGTGAGCCTCGCTGTGTGTTTCCATTGACACACACAGCGCAGCTAGCCCCAATTTCTCCTCACTGGCAGTGAATGACAGCAGCAGGAGTCAATGGCTCCCCATGCTGCTGCTATGGCCAGTGAGGAAAGAAAGAGCAGAGAGAGACATAGCTCTCAGGCACAGGGCTGGATTGAGATCAGGTTAATGTGAGTATAAGGGGGGGGGGGTCAAAATTCAGAAAGTTGTTTTTTCCTTAAGCACTTGCCCTCCAGAGGATTTCCCCCCTTCCTGACCAGGCCATCTTTTGAGATACGACGCTGCGTTACTTTAACAATTGCGCGGTCATGCAATGCTGCACCCAAATGTAATTTACGTACTTTCTTCCTACAAATAGAGCTCCTTTTTTGGTGGTATTTGATCGCCTGTGCATTTTTAATTTTTTTGCGCAATGAACAAAAATAGACTGACAATTTTGAAAAAAACAATATATTTTTCACTTTTTGCTATTAAACATGTCCAGTAAAAAAAATGTAAAAATCTAATTTCTATACATACATTTAGGCTAAAATCTATTCTGCTCCAAAAAACCCCAATACGTGTAATTGGTTTACATGAAAGTGATAGTATTTACAAATGGCGTCATATATACTCAGATTTTCTTTTTTAGTAATGGCAGTGATAAGCGACTTATAGTGGGACTGCGGCGAGCTTTCTGACACTATGGGGAACTGACTTGGTGTCAATGACATCCCCAGGCGGTATAAATACTGGGCTTTTTTATATATACAGTCATGGCCGAAATTGTTGGCACCCTTGATATTTTTCCTGAAAATCAAGTATTTCACACAAAAAAGGTATTGCATTAACACATGTTTTGCTATACACATGTTTATTCCCTTTGTATGTATTGGAACAAATATAAAACAGAGGCAGAAAAGCAAATATGACATAATGTCACACAAAACCCCAAAAATGGGCTGGACAAAAGTATTGGCACCCTTAACTTAATATTTGGTTGCACACCCTTTGGAAAACATAACTGAAATCAGTCGCTTCCTATAACCATCAATAAGCTTCTGACACCTCTCACCCGGAATTTTGGACCACTCTTCCTTTGCAAACAGCTCCAGGTCTCTCTTATTGGAAGGACACCTTTTCCCAACAGCAATTTTAAGATCTCTCCACAGGTGTTCAATGGGATTTAGATCTGGGCTCATTGCTGGCCACTTCAGAACTCTCCAGCGCTTCTTTGCCATCCATTTCTGAGTGCTTTTTGACGTATGTTTGGGGTCATTGTCCTGCTGGAAGACCCAGGATCTTGGACGCAAACCCAGCTTTCTGACACTGGGCCCTACAGTGCGACCCAAAATCCTTTGGTAATCCTCAGATTTCATGATGCCTTGCACACAGTCAAGGCACCCAGTGCCAGAGGCAGCAAAACAACCCCAAAACATCATTGAACCTCCACCATATTTTACCGTAGGTACTGTGTTTTGTTCTTTGTAGGCCTCATTCCGCTTTCGGTAAACAGTAGAATGATGTGCTTTACCGAAAAGCTCTATCTTGGTCTCATCTGTCCACAAGACGTTTTCCCAGAAGGCTTTTGGCTTACTCAAGTACATTTTGGCAAACTGTAGTCTTGCTTTTTTATGTCTCTGTGTCAGCAGTGGGGTCCTCCTGGGTCTCCTGCCATAGCGTTTCATTTCATTTAAATGTCGACGGATAGTTCGCGCTGACACTGATGCTCCCTGAGCCTGCAGGACAGCTTGAATGTCTTTGGAACATGTTTGGGGCTGCTTATCCACCATCCGGACTATTCTGCGTTGCAATCTTTCATCAATTTTCCTCATCCGTCCACGACCAGGGAGATTAGCTACAGTGCCATGGGTTGCAAACTTCTTGATAATGTTGCGCACTGTGGACAAAGGCAAATCTAGTTCTCTGGAGATGGACTTGTAACCTTGAGATTGTTGATATTTTGCCACAATTTTGGTTCTCAGGTCCTCAGACAGTTCTCGTCTCCTCTTTCTGTTGTCCATGCTTAGTGTGGCACAGACAGACACACAATGCAAAGGTTAAGTGAACGTCTCTCCTTTTTATCTGCTTTCAGGTGTGATTTCTATATTGCCCACACCTGTTACTTGCCCCAGGTGAGTTTACAGGAGCATCACATGCTTGTAACATTCTTATTTATCCGCAGTTGTGAAAGGGTGCCAATACTTTTGTCCAGCCCATTTTTGGAGGTTTGTGTGACATTATGTCGAATTTGCTTTCTTTCCTCCCTTTTTTTGTTTTGTCCCAATACACACAAAGGGAATAAACATGTGTATAGCAAAACATGTGTTAATGCAATACGTTTCGTGAGAAATACATGATTTCCTGGAGAAATATCAAGGGTGCCAACAATTTCGGCCATGACTGTATATATATATATATATATATTTATTTATTTTTTACTAGTAATGGTGGCAATCAGCGACTTATAGCTGGACTGCGGGACTGCGGTGGGCATTCTGACACTGGGGGGAACTGACTTGGTGTCACTGACATCCCCAGTGACACCAATACAGTGATCAGTGCTAATAAAAAGCACTGACACTGTACTAATGTCACTGGGCAGGAAGGGGTTAACATGTGGGGCGATCAAAGGGTTAACTGTGTGCTGTTTCATTGTTTGCTGTGTGTGCTTTCCACTGTAAGCAGGGGCATCCCTAGAGTTGGTGTCACCCGGTGCGGTAACACTTGGTGATGCCCCCTCCGACGATCCCCGCAGAATGGATCGGATCTGCGAATTGAGCATAATGGATCGGACTCCGATCCATTATGCTCCTCAATCCGCAGATCTGATCCATCCTGCGAGGATCGTCAGCTTTCTTTACAACTTACCTTTTCGTGGAGCGGGTCCGGGGTCACCCCGTATAGTTTGCATGCTGACGATCCCTTCAGGATGGTTTGAATCTGCGGATTGAGCATAATAGGTTGGAGTCCGATCCATTATGCTCCCCAATCTGCAGATCCAATCCATCCTGCGGGGATCATCGGCATGCTTTACAACTTACCTTTTTGTGGAGTGGGTCCGGTGTCACCCCGTGCAGTAGGTGTCACCCGGTGCAGCTCGCACCCCCCAGCACCTGCCTCGGGACGCCACTGACTGTAAGCACACTGCTTTGCTATGCAGAGCCATACAAAGCAGTGTGCAGGAGCTGACAGGACAGATCTGTGTTGTATATACACAGGCCTCTCCCTCTTTGGTAATACTCGGTGATCGGCAGGTGACGGCGGGGAATCTCTGACCGGGACCTGGTGATTGACAGTCGAGGCCGCGAATGTATTTCTGCTGTAGGGCGGCGTGGAAGCGGTTAATGCATAAAATGTATATAAATGTAAAACAACTCTGTTGACTTTCATCATCCAATCACATGCAAGCAAAAGTGCATTTTTTATTGTATTATTTATTTTAAGTAAATTTCCACTACATTGGAAATGTGAAAATTTCCTAGCAAAGCGAATAGCCTATTTGTCTTTAGTAAATCAACTCCATTGCGTGCCGATCGGCTACGTACCTCGAACTGTTTGGGACAGTATTACGAAGAATTAAAAAAAAAACAAAAAAAAAACTGTGGAGTTAACCAAAACCAGACTTCAGCCAACAACCCCTTTTTATTTTTTGTTTTTTTAACACAAAATGTATAAAGACAGCAGGAGATATGCACATCACTGAGAAACATAAGCGATATCAGTGAAGTAGTAAAACATAAACACACAAAATTACAAAGTTGTTTTTGGCATAAGTTTCACGCTGCTAGCGTTTAAAACCGCAACAAAGCAAATTCCAGCAAAGAAAAACTGGAGTAGAAAATAAACACATATACCCACTGGGAAAGTAAAAAATAAACAGTGTAATTAAAAAAGCTTCAATGTTTTATTTTTGTAATATTTATACATTTTAAACTGTTGTATGCTTTTATATAGTATTTTACTTGACTATCAATTTAATTGTATATATCTGTATTCTTTTGATTTAGTAATTATTATTATTATTATTATTATAAAGTATTTATATAGCGCCAAAGGGTTTGCTCAGCGCTGTACAAAGGCAGGGTAGTAATAAACAAACAACCACTTCCAGTCCGGACACTTTCACCCCCTTCCAGTCCAGGCCAATTTTCAGCTTTCAGCGTTGTCACACTTTGAATGACAATTTCACGGTCATGCAACACTGTACCCAAATTTATTTTTTTTATTTTTTTGAGACAGCTAAAACTTTCTTTCGGTGGTATTTATCCACTGCTGCGATTTTTATTATTTTGCAATATAAATAAGTAATATGTAATATGTAATATAATATGTAAAAGATCAAAAAGTTTGAAAAAAAAGTGTTTTTCTTATAACATTTTGCAAATTATTAATCTTTCTTCATAAATCTTGACCAAAATATATTCATTTTGGTAAAAAATAAATAAATAACCCAAATCAGTTTATAAAAAAAATAAATTATAATTGTTTACATTTTTTTTTACATTTTTATTTTATTTGTTTATATTATTATTTATGTTTTTTTTTTTTTACATACTGTCACCCTAGCAGTACAGTGTTACTATAATGATACTGTACTACTTGTGGGGGCGATGAAGGCCAAGTGTTACTATAATGATACTGTACTACTTGTGGGGGCGATGAAGGCCAAGTGTTACCATAATGATACTGTACTACTTGTGGGGGCGATGAAGGCCAAGTGTTACCATAATGATACTGTACTACTTGTGGGGGCGATGAAGATTTTTTTTTTTTAACACTGATTGCTTTTATATCCATAAAGGCTGTAAAAGCAATCATTTCTCCTCTCTCGCTGCATTCCTGCAGCCATTGAGAAATACTGTGAGAGCTGTGATTGGTCACACCTTGTCACATGGTACAAGGCTGTTGTGAAAGGCCCTGTACCATGTGATCTCTGTGATCATTCACAGATTTCACAAGTAGTAAACAATGATGTCAGGAATTTACTACTGTTCATGTGATCACTGATTGGCCAATCACTGATTACATGATTACACAGAGGCCCTATACATTGATCCATGTTCTGCTGTGTCCGGTGTTATAGGCAATGGATTTGGGGGGAGGTTTAGAAACGTCCCCCCATATCGGCAATGCTTCCGTCTGGCCGTTTATCAGAGAAGAGGTTAATGATTGGCAAAGGGTTCCAGAAGCACTATGGGTTATGTAACGGGATTGCACGGCAGACACTGCTTGCTTTGCAGCTCCCTTTGTTTTATTAAAGCAGAGCAGTCTGGTAAGGGATAAATCACTGCCAAAATGACTCACTGGAATTTATTTAGTCCCTGGGCCCACTAAGGCAACATATAGACAGTTAGTGAAACATCATCCTTTAGTTTGAAGTGTCTTTTTACTTTGTGTCTGTATATTTTTCTTTTATGTAATAAAATATGTTTGTTAGCTGCATGACAGTCAGATTTGTTTCATTTTTCTTAGGTATTTCTTCATTTTTTCTCTATATAAATGAGTAATCTGCATTTCTGTTGTAGACTGACGCAGGTAGATATGTACAGTAGTAGTATTATAGTATTATCAAATATTTACAATATATCCTACATATATATATATATATATATATATATATATATATATATATGTATATATATATATATATATATACTGTATATATATGTATATATAAATATATATATATATGTGTATATATATATATATGTATATATATATGTATGTGTATATATATATATGTATATATATATGTATGTGTATATATACAGTCAGGTCCATAAATATTGGGACATCAACACAATTCTAACATTTTTGGCTCTATACACCACCACAATGGATTTGAAATGAAACAAACAAGATGTGCTTTAACTGCAGACTGTCAGCTTTAATTTGAGGGCATTTACATCCAAATCAGGTGAATGGTGTAGGAATTACAACAGTTTGCATATGTGCCTCCCACTTGTTAAGGAACCAAAAGTAATGGGACAATTGGCTTCTCAGCTGTTCCATGGCCAGGTGTGTGTTATTCCCTCATTATCCCAATTACAATGAGCAGATAAAAGGTCCAGAGATCATTTCAAGTGTGCTATTTGCACTTGGAATCTGTTGCTGTCAACTCTCAAGATGTGATCCAAAGAGCTGTCAATATCAGTGAAGCAAGCCATCATTAGGCTGAAAAAAACAAAACAAACCCATCAGAGAGATAGCAAAAACATTAGGCGTGGCCAAAACAACTGTTTGGAACATTCTTAAAAAGAAGGAACGCACCGGTGAGCTCAGCAACACCAAAAGACCCGGAAGACGACGGAAAACAACTGTGGTGGATGACCGAAGAATTCTTTCCACGGTGAAGAAAACACCCTTCACAACAGTTGGCCAGATCAAGAACACTCTCCAGGAGGTAGGTGTATGTGTGTCAAAGTCAACAATCAAGAGAAGACTTCACCAGAGTGAATACAGAGGGTTCACCACAAGATGTAAACCATTGGTGAGCCTCAAAAACAGGAAGGCCAGATTAGAGTTTGCCAAACGACATGTAAAAAAGCCTTCACAGTTCTGGAACAACATCCTATGGACAGATGAGACCAAGATCAACTTGTGCCAGAGTGATGGGAAGAGAAGAGTATGGAGAAGGAAAGGAACTGCTCATGATCCTAAGCATACCACCTCATCAGTGAAGCATGGTGGTGGTAGTGTCATGGCGTGGGCATGTATGGCTGCCAATGGAACTGCTTCTCTTGTATTTATTGATGATGTGACTGCTGACAAAAGCAGCAGGATGAATTCTGAAGTGTTTCGGGAAATATTATCTGCTCATATTCAGCCAAATACTTCACAACTCATTGGACGCCGCTTCACAGTGCAGATGGACAATGACCCAAAGCATACTGCAAAAGCAACCAAAGAGTTTTTTAAGGGAAAGAAGTGGAATGTTATGCAATGGCCAAGTCAATCACCTGACCTGAATCCGATTGAGCATGCATTTCACTTGCTGCGGACAAAACTGGAGGGAAAATGCCCCAAGAACAAGCAGGAACTGAAGACAGTTGCAGTAGAGGCCTGGCAGAGCATCACCAGGGATGAAACCCAGCGTCTGGTGATGTCTATGCGTTCCAGACTTCTGCCTGTAATTGACTGCAAAGGATTTGCAACCAAGTATTAAAAAGTGAAAGTTTGATTTATGATTATTATTCTGTCACATTACTTTTGGTCCCTAACAAGTGGGAGGCACATATGCAAACTGTTGTAATTACTACACCGTTCACCTGATTTGGATGTAAATACCCTCAAATTAAACCTGGCAGTCTGCACTTAAAGCACATCCTGTTCGTTTCATTTCAAATCCATTGTGGTGGTGTATAGAGCCAAAAATGTTGTGTTGATGTCCCAATATTTATGGACCTGACTGTATGTATATATATATATATATATATATGTGTATACATATATATATATATATATGTATATACATGTATATATATATATGTATGTGTATATATATGTATATATATGTATGTGTATATATATGTATATATATATATACATATGTATGTATATATATATATATATATATATATATATATATATATATTCTAACAGGGAAAAGGGAATAAGCCCAAAATTAAAAAAGAAAAGGAGGGTTTTCTAAGCTCAGCACCCGTCCATACATTTTCTTAGCAATGTGCATGTTGACGGGTTGTAGCATTGTGCCATTTTTTTATAAACATCAATTAATGTATAATATGTATCCATTGAAGGTAGTCCAATAAGGTCACCTCAAACAAGGTTTCTAGAAATGTTGTTTTTGTATCAGAAAGTAGAGCTTCTAAATTCCTCTAATCCAAATATTTAATGAGGCTGCCATGTGTGCCTTGATAATATGTGTGCACATTGTATGTACCCCAGGAAAAAAGAGAGAGTCTGCTCAGTGTCTTTGATGTCTGTAGTGTTCTATTGTAGATCTGAAGACTGGGAATACTTCTATTTTCATATTTATGAAAGTTGAAATAATACAATGCAGCTGTCTCAGGACAAGGGCCCCAAAGGCTGGAATATGTTTACTTACAGTGGTCCATGCCAGGGGCGGACTGACAACTCATGAGGCCCCCCGGGCAATAGGGGATCATGGGGCCCCTGTGTCCTTGCCCAAACTCAAAAAAGCCTATGAAAAAGGTACCAGGGGCATCTCATGGGGCCCCCTACTGACCCCGGGCCCTCGGGCAGTTCCCGAGTTTCCAAATGGTCAGTCCGCCCCTGGCCCATTCTGAACCAAGGTTCCTATGCATTAAAATCAATACCTGAAATTTAGCTTTAGGACTTTATGCACATGGCCACATGGGGTGTACAGCATCCATGGAGAGTAAACAGCCTGCATAGGAAAACCACAAGTAGAGTGCACAGCCTCCCACTGCAATGAATGGCTGTATGCTGCTATAAAAAGGTGTTACTACAGGCTGGAGGTGGAGCTAAGAGCCTCGGCCATGGGATATAAGAACATACATGGTCCAGGAACATTTAGCTCTGATGTAGAGGGGGTGACCTCAAAACATGTGAGCATCTGCAGAACCCTAGGAAAGCCTCTCGGTCCATCTAGAGGTGCGATATCAGTTCTGGTCAAATTTGTGATGGGCTTGATGTTCTATATTGTATGTGAGCACACTACTTGTTATTTCTAAATAAATGGTGTCATGGTTAATGCACAAGGCTGGTGCGTCCCTTCCTTGGTGGGCAGCAAGGCCAAGGGGATTTTAGAAGACTATGACCTTGGTTACATGCTGGAGATACTTGGAATCTAGAAGAGAGCCTCCAAAAGGACCATATCATATATTTGTGATATTGTATCAACAAGGGTTTATGCTGGTATTTGCATAAATTTGTGCATGCACATAGTCCTGGAAGGCACAGTCTCTAGTCCTCGAAAAACACTCCAGCGCTCAACCCAAAGTGCTTCAAAATACAGTATGGTATATAATGCTTCCTCGGATGCAGCTCTCCACGAATGGTGGAAATTCCAATAAACTGTAAAAACACACACAAGAGGATGCAACCCCTTGTTCCTGACACATTTCAGGAGTCAGGCCCCCCTTCCTCAGAGCTCAGATTAGCACTGGGGAAGGGGGGTGACTCCCAAATGCATCAGATTTCTGACCAGATGGTTCCAAGATGGGATGCACTGTCCAAGGCTGAAATGTTCTTGCATAATGCTACCTTTATCGTTTGTGAGTATATCTTTGTCTCTAAGGTGTAAACAAATTCTATGGAAGCAATGGATGAGGATTTGCTCCCGATATACTGTAGGTCCAGCTTTGCATGCCTGTGCACATGTGCAAGTTCACACACCAGCATAAACCCCTGCATAGCAGAGAAAAGCCATTGATTGCAATGGGTGGCTGTTTGCTCCACCTGTGGCTCCCTTAGGCCGGTTATTGACCCTCCATGCACACCGCAGGCTTTCTTGCAACTAGGGGCATGAACTTATTTATTTAATTCAGGTACTTATATAGCGCTGTCAATTTATGCAGTGCTTTACATATATATTGTACATTCACATCAGTCCCTAACCCTCAAGGGGCGTACAATCTAAGGTTCCTAACTTACATCCATACATACACATACTAGGGCCAATTTAGACAGGAGCCAATTACCTACCAGCATGTCTTTTGGAGGAAACCCAGGCACAGGGAGAACATGCAAACTCCAGGCAGGTGGTGCCATGGTTGGGATTTGAACCAATGACCCCAGTACTGCCAGGTGGAAGTGTTAACCATTTAGCCACTGTGCTGCCCTTTTTTATTGACAAAACAGGTACCTTTTGCAATTGACTTTTTCTCAGGATACAGACCAAGTATAAAGACTAAATGCTGAAACTGTACATACTCTTCGAAGCAAAAATAATTAAAATGGATTCAAAACCATTAAAGTTTCCTGTATCATTTACTACTGAACGATGGTGATTCCACTCTCTGTAGACTCAATGGGGTTTATTTACTAAAGCTGGAGAGTCCAAAATCAGACTCCCTTCTGCATAGAAACCAATCAGCTTCTAACCTCAGCTTGTTCAATGAAGCTTTGGCAAAGAAACCTGGAAGCTGATTGGTTTCTATGCAGAAGGGAGTCTGATTTTGCACTCTCCAGCTTTAGTAAATAAACCCCAATGTAATGAGCACTTGTACAAAGGAAGTTGATAAAGAGATTTGCTTATTTAAAACAGTAGATTTTAAAGGCAAATTTGTCTTTATTCCATTTTCAGCAAATTAACAAAACAAGGCATGAGAAATAATGAAAACAAGTACAAGTAGATGAATATAAAAAAAAACACATCACAGATGTGGCGATGATCCATGTGGATGGGCGAAAATGATTCCATACAACAGAAAGGTGGAAGGATCAATAACACAGTAACACATATTATGGAGAGATGAAAAAACAGAGTTTGAAGGGGGGCGTCCCCAGCAAGATGTGTGAAACAAAATGAGATAGCTCCGTATAACCAAGAGTATAAACCCAAACTGAGAAAAAAGAGAAGAAAGTATAAAAAGAAGAGAAAAAAGGGAAGTCAGTTGTAGAGATGGTGAAAGATGAGAAGAGAAAGGGTTGGGAGACGGGAACGGCAAAAAGCAGAACCAAGGCAGTCCTCCACCAATATCCCACCGGGGTGACCCTTTAAACAGTATATATTAGATACTCACAGCTCTCCTGATCTGTTTCTCTCTCCCTTGATAGTGGAAATGACTAGTCAGACAGTGTATTGTCCACTATTATACTCGGCTTCTCCCGTGGCGGGGAAGATTTTGTCACAAAACTGGTCAGAGCCTTCTCCTGCAACAATCAAAAAACACCATTATCACCTACCTGTGTGTAATATGTGCAATGAAATGACAACCAAACTAAACTGCATTTTGAATTATGGAAAGAGGTCTTTCATGGATTGAGATCCATCAGCCACAAAAAGCATCGACTGGTGGCTCTCAAAGTGAGGATTGGTTGATAAATGTATACTTGCGCCAGGCTCCAGGTTCCAAATGTTAGTGTACTAGAAAAATGATTAGCTTGCTGTAACTAAATATATGTTATTGTTTATCTCTGAGTAAAGCACTTTAAAACACTTTCCCAAGAAAAAAAAAGGATAAAGCATATAAGCCTCATGCACACAGGACATTTTTAGTGCTGCTCCTAGGGGCGTCTGGTGTTTTTTTTTCCTGCCTGTATACTTCCCTGCCTGTTAGGAGGCAGGAGGGCTAATATCACCCAAACCATCCTCTCCGCTCCTCCCACGACCTCCTGCTCTCTAGCTCCCTGGTCTCCTCCTCCCATGCTCATCTCCAGGATGTCTCCAGAGCCTCTCCCATCCTCTGGAACTCTCTACCTCAATCTATCAGACTATCGTCTACTCTGCCCACTTTTAGGCGATCTCTGAAAACCAATCTCTTCAGGGAAGCCTATCCTGCCTTCAGCTAATAACAGAATCTTCTATTCCTCCTACCAGTCCATCCCCCACTGTTATTACCTTTTGTACCACTAGCCCCTCCCTCCTAGATTGTAAGCTCCAAGGATCAGGGCCCTCCTAACTCTCTTGTATTGAACTGTATCGTTGCTGTATTGTCTCCCGTTATATTGTAAAGCGCTGAGCAAACTGTTGGTGCTATATAAATCCTGTATAATAATAATATCCTGTGTCCATGTACACATAGGCTTTTAGCAGCATATAGTAGCAGGAGAGTTTAGAGGCAGGAAAACCCCCCTACTGCTGATGCATACAGGAGCAGCAGGATTTGGGCAGAAAAAACACTTGATGTTTCTAACGCAGGTCTAAACATTTTTTATGCTAGGGGCGTTTAGGACTTGAGCTTTAATGCATTTCAATGGCCAGAATAAATTATTTATTTTGGCCAAAGAACTGAATTAACGGCCAAACGCTTGACGTGGGTAAATGTGGGTCAATGCGGCTAAATGTGTTACACACTTTCACAACTGTCAGACGCTGCTGCCAGGAGGAAGACGTCTAGGAAAGTTCAGAAAACATCCAATGTGCATGAGGCCTAAGTGGTAAGTCATCCTAAATGACGTAGGGTTGATTTACTGAAGGCAAATAGGCTGGCCACTTTGCAATATAAATTTCCATTTTGCAAGAGAATTTACCCATAGCTTAGTGAATGAGGTCAAGCTCTGATGGCTTCTAATGTACAAGCAAAATGACTGTTCTTTGCAAAGGTAGCAGCCTAGTTGCCTTTGGTGAATCATCTCCATAATGTCCTTGGTGTATCTTTGGTTTAATTCGATTTATACCCCAATATTTCCTAAACAGTCATTAGAAAATTGCCCCATCCCCCCCCCCCCCCCAAGCATTGGTGGTCAGTGTAGGTGGGAAATCAATTAACCACTGCTCATGGAACTCCTAGCAACCGTACAAGAATCCCTAAGGTTCCATGGAGGCCTAGTTGAAAAAGGCTGCTCTAGACCCTTTTCATGTTTCCTTTCAATGTTAAAGCTGTTGCACGTCATGGAGCATGCAATACTACATACGCCAATCAAAATGGTCTAGAGCAGCCTTTTTCAACTAGGCCTCCATGGAACCTTAGGATTTCTTGTATGGTTGCTAGGGGTTCCTTGAGCAGTGGTTAATTGATTTCTCACCTACACTGACCACCAATGCTTGGGGGGAGGGGTAATTTTCTGTTGACCACCAATATAAGGGGTCACTTCTACACTGACCACTAATATACATTTTTTTTTTCTTGAACATGATTGACATTCTTAAAATTCCTCTGCAAAGTGCACTTTCCCTTGCTAAGGGAATAGTCTGATTGGCTCTGGCAAATCATCCCCATGATGTCCTTATTGGAGGTTGTGAGTGATAAGGGCCACAACTTCAGGACAAAAAATTAAGGCGGTATTTTGGTTTCTTTGGATTTATACCCCGATATTGTTCTTAGCACTCAGCTTACTGTTAAAGCTGTTACACGTCATGAGGCATTCAATACTACGTATGCCACTGAAGTCTCTAGAACAGGCTTTCTGAACTAAGCTTCCTCGGAACCTTAGGGTTCCTTCTACAGTTGCTAGGGGTTCCTTGAGCATTTGTGAATTGGTTTCCCAGCTACACTGACCAGCAATACTAAGGGAGGGGCAATTTTCTACCACCAATGTAAGGGGTCACTTCTACACAGACCACTAATGTTAGAGTACAGCACTCTACCTGTATTAAATATATTAATGTATTTTCAAAATTATTGATGAAAATTATTTTTCTGTACAGAACAGTAAGGGGTCTTAAAAAAATCATCTGTCCTGGGTGTCAAATATCGTAGATAATCCATGATCTATAGTCTTTTATAACTTTCTACAGTTTACTAGTTACGATATTGTATCATGAGTTTTACAATCATTTTATGCCGGGGTTCCCTGAAACGTATTATTTTAAGAGTTCCTCCTGAGCAAAAATGTGGAGAAAGAATAGTTTACAGATTCTGGAAGTAGTGAATAATTTATCTTGGAAAATAAACTGCTAACTAACATTGTGTTCTGAACAATTTAATCTGGGATCATTTACCTCAACCAGCTGATGCCAATGTTCAATGGGTTTTCTAGGGTTTGCCAACATCTCGTTCCAGTGTTCTCTGCCAGGCATGTCTGCGTCGCTGCCCACCCGGCACATCCCAATGACTTCATTATGACCTATACTGTAAAAACACATACATACAAATTATACCTTTTCCCATCAATGAAACTTTCTGTAAAGTTGAAATTCTCTTGCATTTTGATTCTCAATAAATTCTAAAACCCTGGTGCCCAACCTATGGCCCAAGGGCCGCAAGTGTCCCTTTGGTATTTGATGCACGACCTTCGGACCTCAGCAGTTTTTAGTGGAAACATTGATTAGGGTGATAGCATTGATCCCTACTAGCCTCATATAACATGTTCCCAGTTTCATATGGTCTTCTAGTGTCATCCAGAGCAACTCAGTATCAGCTGTCATATTTCTATTGGTAGAAATATCGAAAATGCTCAGGGGCGGACTGACCATTTGGAAACTCAGGCACTGCCCGAGGGCCTGGGTCAGTAGGGGGCCCTATGAGATACCCCTGGTACCTTTTTCATAGGCTTTTTCGAGTTTGGGCAAGGACACAGGGGCCCCATGATCCCCTATTGCCCGGGGGCCCCATGAGTTGTCAGTCCGCCCCTGCGGCTCATGTTAATAGGCTCATGTTAATAAAACAATGCAATCTCCCTGTGTCTACATGGGTTTCCTCTGGGTACTCCAGTTTTCTCCCACACTTCAAAGACATGCTGGTAGGTTAATTGGCTCCTGTCTAAATTGGCCCTTGTATGTGTATACTGTATATGAACGTGAATTAAGGATCTAAATTGTAAGCTCTTTGAGGGCAGGGACTGATGTGAATGTATAATACACATGTAAAGCACTGTGTAAATTGATGGCTCTTTATAAGTACCTGAAATAAATAAATTGGTTCAGGTTGCCCGATTATAATTTATTTTTGACTGATGGGCATTGGGTCATTGGGGATGTTTGCCATGCACTTACAGGAAGCCATGTACATGTGTTAGTCCTGACTAATGCATTTCCATGTGGAGCTGTATTTATCATATTTCTGGACATAGGGAAAGTTAAGTTACGGCCAGGGGCGGACTGACAACTCATGGGGCCCCCGGGCAATAGGGGATCATGGGGCCCCTGTGCCCTTGCCCAAACTCAAAAAAGACTATGAAAAAGGTACCAGGGGCATCTCATGGGGCCCCCTACTGACCCCCCGGGCAATAGGGGATCATGGGGCCCCTATGTCCTTGCCCAAACTCAAAAAAGCCTATGAAAAAGTTACCAGGGGTATCTCATGGGGCCCCCTACTGACCCTGGGCCCTCGGGCAGTGCCCGGGTTTCCAAATGGTCAGTCCGCCCCTGGTTACGGCTAAGGCACAGAACTTGTGTGTGTGACTCTTTTATGTTGTGGAAATGTGTAGATGAATGCAGCTTAGATCTGAAGGATTGGCGCAGAAGCTATTAGAAAGAATAACTCAAGCAAAATTTCTGTGTTTTTGTACAGATTATTGATGAGTAGACTTGTGCTACCCAATGGCACATAAATACAAGGGCTTATGGTTACTGCTAGGGCATTCTGGTTTTATTATTTCTTGGTCAGCAGGCAGTATGATTGGTGACAAGAGACATAGAGCTTTATGAATAAATGAATGAATGAATGAATGAATGATACTATACATGGACATAGATCAGCTATAACAATATGACCATCCTCTAATAATGAGTTGGCTCCCCTTTTGCTGCCTAAACAGCCCTGACCCATCGAGGAATGGACTCCAAAGTAACAGCCACCTGAATGGAAGGACCCAAGGTTTCCCAGCAGAACATTGCCCAAGGCATCACACTGCCATCGCCAGCTTGCCTTCTACCCATAGTGCATCCTGGTGGCATCTCATCCCCAGGTTAGCGACATACATCACCTGACCATCCACATGATGTAAAAGAAAACATGAATCATCAGGCCTGGACAACTTCTTCCATTGCTCTGTGGTCCAGTTCTGATGCTCACATGCCCATTGTAGGTGTTTTTGGCAGTGGAAATGGGTCAGCATGGATACCCTGACCGGTCTGAGACTATGCAACCCCATATGCAACAAACTGCAATGTTCATTGTAGGTGCTTTTGGCTGTGGACATGGGAAAGCATGGGCGCCCTGACTGGTCAGCCCCATATGCAACAAACTGTGATGCACTGTGTGCTCTGACACTTTTCTATTGAAACCAGCATTAACTTTTTCAGCAATTTGAGCTACAGTGGCTCTTCTATTGGATCAGAAAACACGGGCTGGCATTCACTCACCACATTCAGCAAGGAGCCATAGCCATCTATGACCCTGTCACCCGTTTGCGCGTTTTTCTTCCTTGGACCACTTTTGGTAGGTCCTGACCATTGCAGACAGGGAACATCCCACAAAATCTGCAGATTTGGAGTTCCTCTGACTTTTGCCCTTGTCAAAGTTGCTAAAATCCTTAACGTCAGGGATAACACATTCACTTGCTGGCTTATGTATCCCACCCACTTTCAGATGCCATTGTAATGAAATAATCAATGTTATTGACTTTACCCCTTAGTGGTCATACTGTTGTGTCTGATCGGTGTATATTTATGCCTAGCACAGTACAAACTCTACATTTAGCCTTGATCTCAGAAATAACTGCACTTTAATTGTTCTCCGTCAACTCCATTACTATAATGATCCCCCTCTCATTTCCGTATCTATATGACTTGTACAGAGTATATACCAGGGGTGTCAAACATTTAAAAGAACAGGAGCCAAATCCCCTGCTCCAGATTGTCACTTAGTGGTGTTCCGAGGCAGGTGTGGGGGGTGCGCTCCACACGGGGTGACACCGACCGCACGGGGTGACACCGGACCAGCTCCACGAAAAGGTAAGTTGTAAAGAAAGCCGATGATCCCCGCAGGATGGATCTGATCCATCCTGCATGGATCGTCGGCTTTCTTTACAACTTTCCTTTTCGTGGAGTGGATCCGGTGTCACCCCGTATAGGTTGCATGACGATGATCCCTGTAGGATGGATCGGATCTGTGGATTGGGGAGCATAATGGATCGGACTCCGATCCATTATGCTCAATCCGCAGATCCGGACCATCCTGCGGGGATCGTCGGCATGCAACCTATATGGGGTGACACCGGACCCCCCCACGAAAAGGTAAGTTGTAAAGAAAGTTGACGATCCATGAAGGATGGATCGGATCTGTGGATTGAGCATAATGGATCGGATCCGATCCATTCTACGGTGATCGTTGGAGGGGGTGTCATTAAGTGTTATCGGTTGGTGACACCAACCCTAGGTTGAAGAGGAGTTCATCTAGAGCAGGGGTATCAAACTGGCGGCCCTCCAGCTGTTGCCGAACTACAAGTCCCATCATGCCTCTGCCTTCTGGAGTCATGTTTGTAACTGTCAATCTTGCATTGCGTCATGGATCCGATCCATCCTGCATGGATCGTCGGCTTTCTTTACAACTTTCCTTTTCGTGGAGCGGATCCGGTGTCACCCCGTATAGGTTGCATGACGATGATCCCTGTAGGATGGATCGGATCTGTGGATTGGGGAGCATAATGGACTCTGATCCATTATGCTCAATCCGCAGATCCGGACCATCCTGCGGGGATCATCGTCATGCAACCTATACGGGGTGACACCGGACCCCCCCCACGAAAAGGAAAGTTGTAAAGAAAGTTGACGATCCCCGCAGGATGGATCGGATCTGCGGATTGAGCATATTGGATCGGAGTCCGATCCATTATGTTCAATCCTCCTAGATTGTAGGCTCCAAGGAGCAGGGCCCTCAATCCCCTCATGTTTTGCATTGTATTGGTATTGTTCTGTCACATGTTCTGTCCCCCTTTGTAATGTACAGCGCTGAGCGAACTATTGGCGCTTTATAAATACTGTATAATAATAATAATCCGCAGATCCGATCCATTCTGCGGGGATCGTTGGAGGGGGTGTCACCAAGTGTTATCGCCAAGTGTTATCGGTTGGTGACACCAACCCTAGGTTGAAGAGGAGTTCATCTAGAGCAGGGGTGTCAAACTGGCGGCCCTCCAGCTGTTGCCGAACTACAAGTCCCATCATGCCTCTGCCTTCTGGAGTCATGTTTGTAACTGTCAATCTTGCATTGCATCATGGGACTTGTAGTTTGGCAACAGCTGGAGGGCCGCCAGTTTGACACCTGTGGTATACACCAACAGACCTGAAGACAGCTGGTCATTAGTGAGCAAATCTGGCTACCTAGCTTGGTAAATCCCCGCTTACATAAAGGGTTACACAATGTAATACTTTTTAAACTGGACATCATTTGATTCCTTGCTCGCACGTAGTATATGAGCACTCCATGCATGCATATGAGAAGACCTACTGTGAGATGATCAGATAACTTATCAAACATCCATCTACCATCCCTGGTCAGCGGGGAAGTTGCTGCTGCAGGCTACTTATATGTGATACCTTGGAACATACATACTTCCCAAAAACTTTGAGTTATGGGACTTCGAACTTCTGGAGTCTATGATCAATCTGTTCCAACTGAGCTGAATACTCGAGATTTCTTTAAAGACTTCCTCCTGTGTATGTCAGCTTCTGATCTATATGTTCAGGCAGCATTGTCTGTTTTCATTATCCAGGGATACAGCTCAGCTCTACTGAACCCTCCCTATAGGATTCTGATGTATCCAAACAGAATATTTGTGTTGCATCCCCAGGCGATAAACTAAATACCTTGGCATGCATACAGTATATGGTACAAAAATATGAAAGGAAGCTGAAAAAATATATGTGTTTAGTAAAGGATTCAGGAACATTTCATAAACTGTTCCATTTCTTGAAAGAATCAGTCTTACTGAGCCAGTTTAGAGGTCTCAAAATAATGATAGATTGGGCCTAAAGTAGAATTTTATTTATTTATTTATATTTTAATAACAAACATGTTAAAAACTATAGACTTTTTTTTTTCGCTTTGGATGCATCTGTTCATTGAACAATTTAATTTCATCATATTCATTAAGCTGGCCCAATTTGTTTTTTTGGAATTCGTTTCATATCTTTTGCATTCACTTCCCGGTGGATTAAAAAAATGTTTCAGTTTTTAAGAAAGATTTCTATATATTCAATATATTATTGAATCGGATGGATTCAAATAGAAAGTATTGGAATCGGACACTAGTCCAACCCACCAAGAGAAATGGCATGAGACATTTGGACAATATCTACTGGAGTCATGTGCATTCGAATTACTGAATGGAATGAAATCTGGATCTATTCGTTATCCGAATCTGAATTATCAAACAAAAAAATGAATTAATTTCCCCATGGGCCTGAACTATTATTGAGTCATGTGACATCATCCAAATGAAAAGAATGAAACAAATGCATTTGTTATTTTCGTTATATTTTGTTTTCAGATTCGTTGACATTCATTTCTACGTCCATTCAGAGACTCATATAATCTGAATCTCTGAAAATGAAGTTTTTGTCTGAAATGAAATGCACATGTCTACACACATGCTCTGGGTAATGGTTTTGGAGAGAGCAGCCTAATCCTCCTCTTCTGGGGTCCTCCGCCAGCACTCCTGGATCCTCCCCCCTTCCAAGTATCCCCCCCACTTGCTATTGGGTATTTGTGTGGGTTTACTTCCAAGCCCTGCTGCCTGCGTCCATTGACACAATTGGGGTTTGCCCCACCACCCATGCCCTCATTATAGGATCTGATTGACAGCAGCAAGAGTCAATGACTCCCACTGTTATCAATCTGCCCAGTGAGGAGGGAGAGAGCAGAGAAAGTCAGGATCAGGTAAGTATAGGGCTGCGTAGCGGGAACATGCATTCCAGCTTGTGGTTTTGGTTGAACAATTTGTATGTGTACATTTCGCACATAGGGCAGCCTATGCACTTCGTGGACTACCCTATGCACATTTGTCACCTGAAAATGCTCCTTTTTGGGCGACAAGTGTAGCACGTTTTCAAAACTCGAGTTTTGCCACAATCGCGTCAAGCCACAATTGCGGCACAAGGCCATCGCATTTAGGGGGCCATTAAACTGCATTGTGAGTTCTACCATGATTTGGTATCACGGGCAGATTCGTAATTATTCTGCTTGCAATCACAATTCGCAACGTGTGTTACATAGTTACATAGTTAGTCTGGCTGAAAAAAGACAAAAGTCCATCCAGTTCAACCATAAAAAAATAAGTTATAATCCTATACCCACAATTGATCCAGAGGAAGGCAAAAAACCCAGCAAAGCATGATCCAATTTGATCCTGCAGGGAAAAAAATCCTTCCTGATCCTCCAGAGGCAATCAGATATTTCCTGGATCAACTTTACCTATAAATGTTAGTATCCAGTTATATATGTGTATGGGGACTAAAGAGGGGCTAAGGGGGGATTCCAGGATGCAGAAGGTTTTTTCTTAATGCAGAGACTCTTCTCAGGTCCCCCTCCAGGGCTCTTACTCCTACTGAGTGCTAAAAGCAAGCAGCTTGCTATGGAGGCACCCAAGCAAGCTCACTCCCAAGCCGCTGCTCCGCGTGTTCATTCACACATACAGTGCAGCTCATCCCCACCCCCCTGCTCTCTCCTCAGTGGCTCACTGGCTATGAATGACAGTAGCTGGAGCCAACGGCTCCCACTGCTGTCTCTGCCAATGAAGAGGGAGAGTACCAGGAGAGCTGCTGCTCCCGTGCACATTGCTGGATCAAGTGGGGACTCAGGTATGTATTGGGGGGGCTTTTCCACACAAAAGCTTTTTGAAAAAGCTGTTTCTAAAATACATTAAGGTAAAAAAAAACTTGAGCTTTTACAACCACTTTAAGGCTTTAGAATGACCTTAAAGTGATACTAAAGACTTATTTATTTATTTTTAACAAGAGGTAATACTTACCTGCTCTGTGCAAAGAAATTGCACAGGAAGGTCACCTTCCTCCACTTGTGGCAGACACTGCCAGCACTGTCAGCTTCTCGCTCCTCCAGGTGCCTCCTACAACACCCATGAGTGCCTTCATAGCACCCAGTTTGCGCTTTTAGCTCCTGGGGAAGGGTCACTTACAGGGGTGGACTGACAACTCATGGGGCCCCCGGGCAATAGGGGATCATGGGGCCCCTGTGTCCTCGCCCACACTCAAACCACATTCAAAAAAGCCTATGAAAGGTACCAGGGGCATCTCATGGGGCCCCCTACTGACCCCGAGCCCTCGGGCAGTGCCTGAGTTTCCAAATGGTCAGTCCGCCCCTGGTCACCTACCACACTTAACCGGTCATACCTGATTCTAATGCACCATAATGTTTTCCTAACTGTACAAACATTTGAAATCCTTACCAATCATAATCCATTACAGCAATGGTGAGGCTCACATGGTCCATATTTTCATTAGGAATGTCAAACACTAGGGCCTCATTATAAGTTGGGTTCAGCGTGTTTTTCTTTATAGAGGTCTTCCTCTTTTTTAGTCTCCGGCCCTCACAGATAAGTGAAACTTTCACATACGGATCTTAAAGAAGAGAAAAAGAAATAGATATTCATATATATTGTTGCAGAGTATTACTTTGTAAAACCAATCAATTATTTAGCAGAGCTGAGCTATGAGATGAGATAGGGATATAGATCCTTTCTTGATCTGTCAGTGGCTCATTCCAGTACAAATTCTGTAGGCCATAAAATATTAAATACGAAAATAAAAGTCATCTACTATACATTATAGGTCCCTTTTTGCTTTAGTGTACAATGTTAATGCAGATGTCCAGCTTATACCATACAAAGAGATAAAAATCAGCTTATCTCCCAGTGGGGAAGCACTTTTTAAAATTTTAAAACCACCCCGTTTAAGAATTTATTACATTTATACCTATTAAACAGGGATTTGATCAACTTTAAAAATTCATATGATTGATTTTACAATACCATGGTAATATTTTGAAATGCATTAGAACAGTCTTTCTCAACCGTTTTACCCTAGAGGAACCCTTGAAATCATTTTGAGGTCTCATGGTACCTCTGGGGGTCAGCGGGAAAAATACTCCTTACATTGGTGCAGGGGCGGACTGACAACTCATGGGGTCCCTGGGCAATAGGGGATCATGGGGCCCCTGTGTCCTTGCTCAAACTCAAAAAAGCCTATGAAGAAGGTACCAGGGGCATCTCATGGGGCCTCCTACTGACTCCGCGCCCTCGTGCCCGAGGGTTCAAATGGTCAGTCCGCCTCTGCATTGGTGGACAGTGGAATTTCACACTTACAGGCAGCTAAAAGATCATTGATGTGATGCTGCTGGCTCTGCCAAGTGACGTTGTCCCCAGAACTTTTCAGGCACCATCAGATGAGAGGTCAATCACCCACAGCTCACCCCCTAGTAGAACCTTAGGGCTCCTTAGCCCCCTCATTGAGAATGGCTGCATTAGAGTGGGAAGTATGTCATCAACATACCAAGATCTCCAGAATCGGTCCAAAACTTTATTTAGCAATCACATCATAGTTACAATAGCAATGTTTTGGAGCCTGGCAGGACCCCTTCATCAGGCAAGTGACAAGTACTCCACAAGGTTCCAAATTGTTGCCATTGTAACTATGATGTGATCACTGAATTAAGTTTTGGACCCATTCTAGAGATCCTTGGTGTGCTGGTGACATACTGTACTGTACTTTGAATTACTATTGCTCTTAGCTGGTGGTCATTTCAGCATCCATTTACATTTACAGCCAGTTTCAGGAACATGTGTTTTGGAAATATTGGGCTTGGCTGCATCAGAGGGTTCCTTTCAGACTATCTCTCTCAAATTAAAATCTGTACATATAGAGCAAGGAGAGAAGAAGGGCCAGATATCCTTTGAGCCATTCAGCTGGTTGCATTCTAAGCTTTGCCTTTTCAGCTTTGTAAAGAGACTTTTTTCCGGAACATGGTGAGTTGTAAGTACAGTATATAACGAGTAATATGAAAACCTGCATGGGGATAAACTGAAGACAGGTGATCTAAAAGGAAATGTACACACTTTCCAAAATTATTTTTGGACCTATACATGTAAAAGAGTTCAACTTAAATAATAATTTTATCTGTAACAGTAATGTTTTCAAGCCCTTGTATTGTAATAATGTACTTCATGTACATAGGCATTGGCATATTTGCTCATTACTTATGTAGACTCTATTTCCTGTTTTTTTTATCCCTGTGCCTTACTGCTCCTTCTCACAACTTAAGTTGGTGGACCTACTAAAATCAATACCCTCCCTGTGTGGCTGATATTTTACAGTTGTTAGAAGACAAGTTTGATTTTTTTTTCCAGAAACCTCTCAACTACCCTCCCTTAACATACACAGCCTAGATCTTTGCAGGTGCTTATGTACCTTCTCCAGTGACAGCCTCCTGTACTGTCTGCAGCCAATCCAGTAAAAAAAAAAACTAGGTGTGAGTGGCCTGCCTGCTGGGCTGCAAACCAGGGGGGAATGGCTGAGTTGGGTATACTCTAAGGCCACTATATTAGGTACACCTTGCAAGTGCCAAGAAAATCTTCCCCACACCATTACACCACCACCACCAGCCTGAACTGTTGATACATGGCAGGATGGATCCATGCTTTCATGTTATTTACATCAAATTCTGACCCTACCTGAATGTCCAGTCTGCCCATTCCCCTCTGACCTCTGACATCAACAAGGCATTTTCCTCCACACAACTGCCGCTCACTGGATATTTTCTCTTTTTCAGACCATTCTCTGTAAACCCTACAGATGGTTGTGCATGAAAATCCCAGCAGATCAGCAGTTTTTGAAATAGTCAGACCAGCCTGTCTAGCATCAACGACCATGCCACATTCAAAGTCACTTAAATCCCCTTTATTTCCCATTCTGATGCTCGGTTTCAACTTCAGCAAGTCGGCATTGAGTTGCTGCCATGTGATTGGTTGATTAACAATTTATGTTACCAACCAATTGAATAGGTGTACCTAATAAAGTGGCCGGTGAGTGTATATTTAGGAGGCTAGTGAGGAAGGCTGGTAGGTTTTTGTAAAAAAAAAAAAAACTCACGAACTTGTCCTTTAAAGAGAATCTATCGTTTTTTTTAATGTGTATCATATTTTTAGCATGTGTATATAATTTTTTTTTATCAAAGTCTGTTAATGTTAAATAATACCTCTGTGTCTCTCTTTTCTCAACAATTGTTAAGCAGAAATTCTACTAAACCATGGAAGGTTCCTATTTATAACATGCAGCTTTATCTTGTAACAGGCAGTTGTCTATTGAAACATGTCATTCTCAGTTGTGACACTCTCTATTGTAACAAGGCAACTGTCTAATGGAACATGGCAGAATTCCCTTGTGTCAAAGTATTTCTATTTTAGAACATGCCACATTCCTGCTGCAGTAAGACTGAATTTAACTAGGTACATATAGAGCCCAGAATTGCCTTGTGGGTACTGGTTGGACTTGGGTCTACAACACCCATTCTCAACCAGTGATCTGTGAAACCCTAGGGTTCTTCCAGAGCAGGGGTGGACTGACAACTCATGGGGCCCCCGGGCAATAGGGGATCATGGGGCCCCTGTGTGCTTGCCCAAACTCAAAAAAGCCTATGAAAAAGGTACCAGGGGAATCACATGTTGCCCCCTACTGACCCCGGCCCCTCGGGCAGTGCCCAAGTTTCCAAATGGCCAGTCCGCCCCTGCTCCAGAGGTTAATAAACAACTGCCCTCACTAACCTAATGTAGCCAGGTATGTAGAGTGCATACCCAGATGCAAACTGGTTCCAGCGCAAAAACTCAAATCATATGTAACCCCCCAATCCCCCTCCCCCCCCAGGGGCTACCTAAAAATGTAGTCTTGTAGTCATTTGGGTTCACCCCAAAGTCTGGCCTAGCTGTAGTTCCTCCCTTTTGTCAGTAGGCAGCACTGTTACCTTTGGCATTAGTATAACAAGTTACAGATGAATGACCACTGATGCATGTTGGGAGAGAGTATATATATTTGGGGAGGTCAAGTGATCCAGGTCCTCCCACCCAGACTTTGATCTGGTGTGGATGTGTGAGGAACAGCTGTGTTGGGGTAGGCCTGAAGCCTAAGGGCTAGCCATGTGCTTGAGGCTCTGCAAGAGAGAGCCTGTCCGCTGCCTCTAGGCATGAGAAAAGGGGTGGAGTTCTGAGATGAAGTATCAGAGGTTACTCTTTCATGAGTTGGGGATTGCAGAGAGCCTGGGAAAGCGTCAAGACGGACTCATCCAAAGAAACCCTGCACGGCGCTGTGAGTTTTTGGTTGCTAGAGGAGACAGCTGTTGCTTGTAGGTACAGAATATTGGATGCAGATCTAATGCCCTTGTTCTGTACTGCTGTCTACCTGGCTGTTTTGGTCTTTGGAGTCTGCTGGTCTGGTTGCATATCGTCCTAGGGTGTCCTGTGCCATAACCCTCTCTCCCTACTTTTTGTCATTGTGAGCAATAAACTCACTTTTGTTCAGTCTAAAAGTGACTGAGACCCAATTTTTCTGCAACTGTCCACACCCACCATGCCTAGAAACCAACACCCTGAGGTGAAATGTCAGGGGGGTGCTATACATAGAACACACAAAAAAGGGAAAAAATATTATATTAGAACAATGAGTCCATAAAACAAGTCTATAAAACATGAAAAATTCATATGATGGCAGCATCAGCAATGTCTTTCATACAGGATCTGGGACAGTTCCCACCAGCATAATAAAGTAAATACTAAAAGGGAAAGAAAAATAGAGAGCACCACCTCCTGAGTGTATTTATTAAAACTCAATAAATATGAAAAGTATATATTGCACTGACATGTAAAATGAATATACAAGCACATCTGTGCCAAGTCCAGGGGCGGACTGACAACTCATGGGGCCCCCGGGCAATAGGGGATCATGGGGCCCCTGTGTCCTCACCCACACCAAAAACCACACCCCAAAAAAGCCTATGAAAGGTACTAGGGCCATCTCATGGGGCCCCCTACTGACCCTGGGCCCTCGGGCAGTGCCCTAGTGCCCGAATGGTCAGTCCACCCCTGGCCAAGTCTCAAGTGCATGGCAATAAACCAGGTGGTCAGTGGTGTTACAGTGGACCCCACTAGGTGGATGTCAGATACCAGGATCCTAGTTGTATTCTAGGGAGCACACCAGGAAGAACAAGCAGATGAGCGAGCAATATGTAAAAACCAAGATGGTGGCCACATTATGACATCATACATGTTGTAGCAAGGTGACATATTTTGGGGCATGTATCCCCTTTCTCAAGCTACATGTCCATGCAATATATGCTCTTAATTTTATTGGGGTTCCTCCATGAGTTACTAGGGGTTCCTTGATTTGTGGCCGATTGACCTCCCTTTTGATGGTGACTGCAGAGTTCTGGGGACAACGCCACCTGCCAGAGCCAGCTGTATGAAGCCAATGATCTTTTTTGGTTGTCTGTTAGCATTTTGACCACCATTGTGATGGGAATTCTTCCTACTAACTACCATTGTAAAGGCAAACCTCCAAATGACCACTAATATCATGTAATGGCATTTTTCTCAGTGACTAACAATGAACTGGTTTTAGCAAGGGTTTCCTGAAAATTATTTAAAGGGTTCTTTTAGGGTAAAATGGTTGAGATAGGGACAATCCCATGCATGTCTTTGTACCAGGAGGGAAATTAAAGTAATATTTCTGTTACTTCCACTCTGTGAGTTCTAATGTACAATCACAGGATCATACTCTTTTGGTACTAGAACATATTTTTGATAATCCCTAATTAAAAAAAAATACCCTATTGTATTCACTCTAGGAAAAATAGTAAAATTGTAGCTCACCTGAGAAACCAGTCAGATCCATGGCCTTCAAGTTGGTGGCTTTGATGACAGTGGCAGTAAGGCGTCCAGCAGTTGGCAAGTAACACAATGAGAAGTTTATTTCTCCTAAGTCCGCTTTTTCCTTAAATTACAAAAAAAAACAAAAATAATTAAAAAAATAAATATCCCTTTCAAGTTTTTATTTCATATTTGTATAGGCAGCCAAGTTTGTTCCAATTAGAGAGGTTGTATAAGTGTTATAGGCTGCTGTGAGGGCAGTGCCGAATTACCAAATAGGCAGAGTAGGCATTGGCCTATGGGACCCATACCATTTAAGGACCCCGCAACAACGAACCAAAATTATATTGATTTGATCTTGAAAGAAATTTACAATCAAGCTTTCTTAAATTCTTTACAAAAGATAGAAAAAAAATAATCAACCCTAAGAAAGGATAACTTTCCATTAAAGACTCTATAGAGAAAATACTGTATTAATGTCATGTACCCAATAACAACTAAAAGTACATAAACCATAGACGTCATGTTCACATAAAAGTTTGTCACTTAAAAGCTCATCTTTTTTCAGCTGGTGGTTTGTAAAAAATGTTTGGTGCAACCTATGTACATGTAATGTATAGCTGTGATGGTCTTCTGCATCTAGTGGCCGACACTACTTAATTCAATGTTATCCCACTGGAGCATGAGAAACGTCCAAAAACCTGGAGACCTGAAGATGTTGACTGCTTAGGAACCTCCACAGAGTTTAATCTGACATTGTGTGAACGTTATCAATCTGTCTTCCCCTATGGTAGAGTATATTAGGGGCAATTCAAGAAGTAGACAGGAGCCCGAAGCTCTAATGGAGACCAAAACGTTTAGTACACTAAAATCGAAATGGCATTATTTTCTGTAAATTTTCTTCCCCATTCTGATGCTGGGTTTGAACTTCAGCAAGTCATCTTCACCATGTCTAGATGCCTAAATGCACTGAGTTGCTGCCTTGTGATTGGCTGATTAGCAATTTGTGTTACCAAGAAAATGAACAGGTGTACCTAATAAAGTGGTTGGTGAGTGTGTGTATATATATAAATATATATATATATATATATATATATATATATATACACGCCTCTGGCTGCTGCCTCTGAAGCTAAAGGGGGAATGGTGGTGGTGGCTGGTAGAAAAATGTGCCCCTCAAACCCTAGTGTGAATGAACCCTTAGACTGTTATCATCAAAACAGGTGTGCCAATTGGAAGAGTCCCCTTCACTTCTTGTCCTGATGACAATGATAACAATTTGAAATTCCTATCACTTTCTTTCTTAGTGTCACAGGTCACCAGGACAAACAGAGAGGGACACAGACAACAGTACAAACCTGAGAATGGTTTTAACCATTAACCATCCCACACTCTATCTAAAACTAAAATACACATGACTGTTCATACGCTTTAAATTCCAGTAAAAAAAACCACAAGGAAGTTATTTACAAAAGAACAGCATACAGGTTTAACCTCCCTGGCGGTATGATTATTTCAGATTTTTGGTGCTGAAAGCGGTACATTTTTTTGCATGGAAATATGTCATTTTTTTATTGCAGGCCTGTAATTTTTAGGAATAACTCACTGAAATCTGTCCGAACAAGAGTCTAGTAAACATCCCGGGTAAAACTTGAAACACGAAATCATAAATTATAATTTAATAATCATAAAAAATAATAATATAATAATAATACAATTAATTCAATAATATAATCAAATCAAAAACACTGAAATTTGAAATATAGCTCCAAGTTCGCACATCACTGAGCAAAGTCGCAGAATCGTTTTCAGTGTCTGATGACGAATTTCCCCCACGAATCATTATCACTCAATTCTGCAAGTGGTTCTGATTTACTATCGCTGTTCTCTAGCTGGTCTAAAACCGATTTTGACATAAAGGGACGCTTTTTGGACGCCATGGACTCTTCCCAGTTTCCAGGCAGAAAGAACAGTCAAAATGTAGGCAGGGCGCCGGACAAAATGTATGTAAAATGGTTTGAAACAGCAATGTTTTGCTATGTAATAATCGTTTACAAAAAAAAGACATTTTTTAAAACTTTCAAATTTGCCGCCGGTTCCGGCGCCCGTACGTCCCGACGTCACAGGGACTGGAACACAGAAGCCGGATGCCGGCATCGGCCGGAGGAGATGGCCGGGGACGCTGCAGGGGACGCATCGCGGGAGCGCAGGACAAGGTAAGCGCTGCAGGGAATCCCTGAGCAAGGCCGCATGTTAAGCCCGTGTGTAGCTCAGGTTTACCGCTTGTGGTACTGAAACTCTACCCCGAGCTACACTCGGGAATACCGCCAGGGAGGTTAAAGATCTCTGAGTAAGAGAGCACAGCCCTTGAAACGTGTAAGCTACGCTCTTTCAGATGGGCACTGTTTGAGTATTCATACTGGATTATTTTTATACCTGACGTTTTTTTACACTTGTGAGTACATTTGACTTCTATTTCTTCAATTAATTGGCCTTGTGGTAATGTACTATCTTGGTTCACCCTCTCTTTTTGTTTTTTGTTGCAGTTGGTTTAAGGATACTCCCTATTTGAAGAGGACAGCAAGGCTTAGACATTGCTAAGGACCTATGGAGTCTCTTGTCTTCTAATTGCTAGGACTGGAAGAGGAGATTCACCAAAGATCGTGATCACAGACTTAAAACGGAGCTCCACCCAAAAGGGGAAGTTTCGCTTTAAGGACTGCTCCCACGCTCCCCATTAACGATTGGTACCTTTGGGGGGCGGGGGAAGCATGTACCCGAATTTGACAGGTACCTGCACCCACTTCCAGTCCGATCGCCTAGGCGATCTGAAACGGAAGCTGTTCTCCCCCCTCCCTCCCTGTAGTCTTTTGGGACATGTGACAGGTCCCAGAAGACTACAGGACCATTCAGAAAGTGCAGCGCTACTCGCGCATGTGCAGTGGGTACCCGGCTGTAAAGCCGCAAGACTGGAAGTGTGTTAATAGCTGGATGAACAGTTGAAAATTGAGGGAAAAAGCTTAAAAAAGAAAACAAAAGCAGCCACCACATATAAGAATTTGCTTAGTCCCAAAAGATACCATTTTTTAAAAAGAATTTAAGAACTTACAAAGCTACCCTGAATGCCCATTACAAGGAGATCTATGGATAGTAATGTATGAGCTACACCAAGACCGTAACCACATGGAAGCTGTTCTCCCCCCTCCCTCCCTGTAGTCTTTTGGGACACGTGACAGGTCCCAGAAGACTACAGGACCATTCAGAAAGTGCAGCGCTACTCGCACATGTGCAGTGGGCACCCGGCTGTGAAGCCGCAAGCTGTCACAGCCAGGTGCCCACACTGAAGATGCCGGCCTCCTGGAATACAGGACAGCTGGTGAAACAGGCTGCGGGGGACACACCACGGGACCAAGGAACAGGTAAGTGGCTGCTTTTTAAAAGTCAGCAGCTACAGTTTTTGTAGTTGCTGACTTTTATTTTTTGATAGGGTGAGTGGAACTCCGCTTTAATAGACTTGGGGGTCTGCTCACCTTTAGAGTTTTGGTTTTTCCTTTGTTTCACAGGTCTCCATAGAACCAATTTATTTGTCCTGGGACTTTAAATGAGGCACAACACACATGACCAAAGAATAACTAGTTTCCAACATTCATTTTTAATAAATGAATAGACTTCTCAAAAGAGGATACAATGGTAACAAGCTGATTTGTAATAAATCCATATTAATGCATTTCATACATAATTGGATATACAGCTGACCAAATACAATCCAGATGTCGATACATAATTACATTAAAATTGCATTCAAATCTCGAGCTGAAGCTCCATGAGAATACTGAGAAGCAACACTTTGAGGTACAGCTATTAAGTCATGTAATTACTTTTGGGTGCCAACATGATTGCCAACGTACTTTGAATCTGCTTCTGGCTTGTCCCCTTGGGTTCTTGCGGAGTCGTACTTCCACAACTCCAGGGGGAGACTCCTCTGGCGATCACCATTTGGAAATACTGTCATATGTATATTTAGCTGATTTCTATTATACATGCATCTACTCCTGAAGAAGTGAACTAAGAGCTACGAAACGTGTCGAGCTTTTGGATGCAATTTTAATGGAATTATGTATCGACATCTGGATTGTATTTGGTCAATTGTATATCCAATTATGTATGCAATGCATTAATATGGATTTATTACAAATCAGCTTGTTACCATTTTATCCTCTTTTTTGTAAACAATGAGAAGTTTATTCATTTATTAAAAATTTATGTTGGAAACTAGTTATTCATTGGTCATGTGTGCTGTGCTTAATTTTTTTTTGTATTAACAATTTTTATTAGTTTTCACATATATATATACACATACAAGCAGTAAATTAAAGAAAAAAAAAAAGGAACACAAGAGAGAAAAAAAAGGTAGCACATCGATGGTGAAATCTGCATGGTTACAGACATAGTGTCACATAGCAACAGTGAGGAGGCCATCAAAACCGTACATTTGGAGAAAGGTGGGAGGAAGTGAAATTATCCCATGGGTGCCACACTGTGCTGTGCTTCATTTAAAGTCCCAGGACAAATAAATTGTTTCTATGGATATATTAAGGGATGGAGGCACATGACTTAGTGCATCCAGTCAGGGGTGTATTTACCACAAGGCAAACAAGCTATTTGCCTAGGGCGGCATTTTTCAGGGGGGGCAGCAGCATTCTTCAGGGGGGCAGTGCTGTCCCCCAAAAGAAGGAAAGGAAGAAGGGACACACGCAGCATGGGGACCAGGTGGGATCTGAGAGAGGTTGCGGGCTGCTTGATGGTGTATGCGGGGCCTGACTCTTGTTCCCGGGGATGTCCAGAGCTGTGAAGGTGAGTGTCTTATCTCTTGTTGGGGTGGGGGGGGGTTGCCAGTGTATGGGGGGCAGTGGTAGTGGAAGGCTCTCTTGGGTGGGGGTGGGGTGTGCTGGAGTGTTGTTGGTCAATGGGGGGAGCCAATTCTTGTGTTGCCTAGGGCAACACAAATCCAAAATACACCACTGCATCCGGTCACATTCTATTTTTGTTTCACGAGTTTAAAAATGTACATGTACAAATGGTAAAAACATTATTTTACAAATTAGCACAAATAGGAGAGAAGAGAGACAGGAGAGGTAATTAAAGCTAATAAAGGTTTCTAGGAATTCATTACGAGTAAGAGGTAAAAATCTCTATTAACTCTCCACTAAAATAAAAATAAATTACAAAAAAAAATAATTAAATGATATTAAAGCCAAAAAGAAAAATGTATCATATTTCAGCAAACATTCTTTTAACCTCCCTGGCGGTATTCCCGAGTGTAGCTCGGGGTAAAATGTCAGTACCAAAAGCGGTAACCCCGAGCTACACTCGGGCTTACCATGCGGCGTTGCTCAGGGAGTACCTGCAGCACTTACCTTGTCCTTCGCTCCCGCGATGTGTCCCCTGCAGCATCCCCGGCCATCTCCTCCGGCCGATGCCGGCATCCGCCTTCCGTGTTCCGGTCCCTGTGACGTCGGGACGTACGGGCGCCGGAACCGGCGGCAAATTTGAAATTTTTTAAAAATGTCATTTTTTAAAAAATGATTATTATATAGTAAAACATTGCTGTTTCAATGCATTTCACATATATTTTGTCCCTACTGCTTTGTCCGGCGCCCTGCCTGCATTTTTACTGTTCTTTCTGCCTGGAAACTGAGAAACGTCCATGGCGTCCAAAAAGCGTCCCTTTATGTCAAAATCGGTTTTAGACCGGCTAGAGAACAGCGATAGTAAATCAGAACCACTTGCAGAATTGAGTGATAATGATTCGTGGGGGAAATTCCTCATCAGACACTGAAAACGATTTTGCGACTTTGCTCAGTGATGTGCGAATTTGCCTCTGTATTTCAAATTTCAGTGTTTTTGGTTTGATTATATTATTGAATGAAATGTATTATTATTATAATATTATTATTTATTATGATTATTTATTCAATTATAATTTATGATTTCGTGTTTCAAGTTTTATCATATCCGGGATGTTTAATAGACTCTTGTTCGGACAGATTTCAGTGAGTTATTCCTAAAAATTACAGCCTACAATAGAAAATTACATATTTCCATGCAAAAAAATGGTACCGCTTTCAGCACAAAAAATCGGAAATAATCAGACCGCCGAGGAGGTTAAGGCTTTTTTTCTTTATTTTCACCTGGTGATCCAGCCAGTAAGTCTGTTATTTTTCAACTTTCATTAATAGAACAAGCTGTCCAGAAAAAGTTACAGTTAGATGGCTGAAATAAGCCATTTACTATTGGCAGGGCTGCTTTCAATAGTTGGGCTTTAATCGTTTGTGTAAAACCTGTATGCCAAAATGAAAAAACATTGTTGAAAACACTTTAATATTGTTGGTGAAGTTCAGCTTTAATTTGTTAGTCAATACCACTAACACTAACCTCACCAGGGGTTGGCAATGCTGCTGCCCAAAGGTGTGCCTGTTACTCTTCTATCCAGAGTATTGTCACCCCAACACTGGAAGTGTGTTAATAGCTGGATGAACAGTTGAAAATTGAGGAAAAAAGCTTAAAAAAGAAAACAAAAGCAGCCACCACATATAAGAATTTGCTAAGTCCCAAAAGATATCATTTTTTAAAAAGAATTTAAGAACTTACAAAGCTACCCTGAATGCCCATTACAAGGAGATCTATGGACAGTAATGTATGAGCTACACCAAGACTGTAACCACATGGAGTTTGTTTTCCTTGCGTTTGTCTATGTCTTCTATAGTTTTCCTGTTGTCCATAAATTAGCTGGCAAATTTAAAAAAAACTAGTAGACAGGGGCGGACTGACCATTCGAGCACTCGGGCACTGCCCAAGGGCCTGGGGTCAGTAGGGGGCCCCATGAAATGCCCCCGGTACCTTTTTTATAGGCTTTTTTTGAGTGTGGGCAAGGACACAGGGGTCCGGGGAGACCAGATATAGTGCATGCAGGGCCCGGGCAGATCGGATATAGTGAATGCACGGTCCGGGGACAGCAGACATAGTGAATGCAGAGTCCGGGGAGAGCGGATATAGTGAATGCAGGGTCCGGGGAGAGCGGATATAGTGAATGCAGGGTCCGGGGAGACCTGATATAGTGAATGCAGGGTCCGGGGAGACTGAATATAGTGAATGCAGGGTCCGGGGAGACCAGATATAGTGAATGCAGGGTCCGGGGAAAGCGGACATAGTGAATGCAGGGTCCGGGGACAGCGGACATAGTGAATGCAGGGTCCGGGGAGACCGGATATTGTGAACGCAGGGTCCGGGGAGACTGGATATAGTGAATACAGGGTCCTGGGAGACCAGATATAGTGAATGCAGGGTCCGGGGACACCAGATATAGTGAATGCAGGGTCCGGGGAGACCAGATATAGTGAATGCAGGGTCTGGGGAGACCAGATATAGTGAATGCAGGGTCCGGGGAGACCAGATATAGTGAATGCAGGGTCCTTGGAGACCGGATATAGTGAATGCAGGGTCCGGGGAGACCAGATATAGTGAATGCAGGGTCCGGGGAGACCGGATATAGTGAACGCTGGGTCCGGGGAGACAAAATATAGTGAATGCAGGGTCCGGGGAGACCAGATATAGTGAATGCAGGGTCCGGGGAGACCAGATATAGTGAATGCAGGGTCCGGGGAGACCGGATATAGTGAATGCAGGGTCCGGGGAGACCAGATATAGTGAATGCAGGGTCCGGGGAGACCAGATATAGTGAATGCAGGGTCCTGGGAGACCAGATATAGTGAATGCAGGGTCCGGGGAGACCAGATATAGTGAATGCAGGGTCCGGGGAGACCAGATATAGTGAATGCAGGGTCCAGGGTTTAGTAACACTTTAATATTGAGATAAGAGACCTTCCTTATAGTGGCTGTAAACTTTTACATGTACCCAGTGAAGTGACTGGCCTCAGGTGAGACACAGAGATGAAACAAATCCTCCTACATAAGTTGTACTTGTTTATCTGCAGCTCTCTTTTCTTTACATCCATTCAAAGTGCTGAATTTATAAAGCTTGTCTGAGAGTTCAGAAAGCAAGGGGCGGAGAAGTGAAATTACACCTTGCAGAGCTCAGTGAGGAGAGCTTAGAGCAAATTGAAGGGAAGGGGCATCTCTCCTTCACACAGCTCACAGGAACATAGCTGAGGCTGTCAATCAGCTGGAGGTCCCTCCCCGGTCACCATTTTTTTCTTAGTGTCAGGAAAACTTGTCAGAAGTGATTCATGATGATAGTGGAGGAATGAGGTAGCAGTCTGTCTGCAGCCTCATTCCTCCACTATCATCATGAATCACTTCTAACAAGTTTTCCTGACACCAAGAGAAAAATGGTGACAGGGGAGGGACTTTTTATGTGCCCTGGATTGAGACACACTATAGAAAGATATGCTTTGTTCATATTTCACGTTTGAGGTTTACAACCACTTTAACTAGCTTATGATCAATCTGATGTTTGTACGGCTGGAGTAGCCACAACACGCTACAGCTCTGCATTGTTTTATCAAACCAGTTACTCATTCCTTGGCAAGAGGGATGTGATTTAGGAGAACATATATCAGTTTTTTTTTTTGTCTGTCTGTTTTCTGTATCTGTAGCCAGTATTTTTGTCTGCGTTCAGCCATGTCCCAATTCCAACCTGATAAATATGTATGGCTTGTCAGAGCCAGCGATCTGTGGCGCTACAAATCCATTTGTGATGAGAAACAAAAGCCGCGGAGCTGCCTTGTCTCGCTAGACACATGCTCGCAACAAGAACTCAAACACATAAAAAGAAACACAAAACCCACAAAAAAAAAATACAAAAACTCCTAGACTTGATCCTATCCTAGACACTTAATGCACACGCCTTGCCGAGGCACCTGGGAGACAATTTTCTAGGACAATTTTCCTCTAATGAAAAAGCTTATCAATTCTACTTTATAAGACTGGGAGGACAGGGCTGAAATGGAGAACGGAAAACACAAATTGAAAGGGGTTGAGGTCAAAAGATATAATTGTACAGCAGCCAAGGAAACCAAACAATTAACTAATTTATTACTGTGGGGAGCATGGGATATAATGTCGTCAATTCCCTGAGCTTCGGATAATTTAACCACTTGAGCTCCAGAGGATTTACCCCCCTTAATGACCAGGCCTTTTTTTGCTACTCGGCGCTGCACTAATTCAACTGATAATTGCGCGGTCATGCAGTGCTGCACCCAAACGAAATTTATGTCCTTTTTTTCACACAAATAGAGCTTTCTTTTGATGTAATTTGATCACCTGTGCGCTTTTAATTTTTCACGCTATAAACAAAAAAAGGCCAAAAATTTTGAAGAAAAACAATATTTTTTACTTTCAGCTATAAAAAATATATAGTAAACTCAAAGTTGGTTATAAATTTAGGCCAAAATGTATTCTGCTCCATGTTTTTGGTAAAAAAAATCCCAATGAGTGTATATTGATTGCTTTGTGTGGAAGTTATAGCGTCTACAAACTATGGTATAGATACTGTAATTTACGCCATTTTTCTGCTATACAGCGCTGCGCTAGTTTAACGGACAATTGCGCGGTCATGCAATACGGTACATAAATGAAATTTACATCCTTTTTTTCCCACAAATTGAGCTTTCTTTTGGTGGTATTTGATTGCCTGTGCGGTTTTTATTTTTTGCGCTATAAAAAAAAAGGCTGACAATTTTGAGGAAAAAAAAACAATATTTTGGACTTTTTGCTATAAAACATGTCCAGTAAAAAAAAAATGCAAAAATAAAATTTAGTCATAAATTTCTGCCAAAATGCATTCTGCGACATGTCTTTGCTAAAAAAAAAACCCAATACGTGTAAATTAATTGGTTTACGTGAAAGTTATAGCGTTTACAAATGGCGGGAAAGATACTGGGATTTTTAGGGGTTTTTTTATACTAATAATGGCGGCGATCAGCGAATTATGGCAGCGATCAGTGACATATGGCGGGACTCCGGGACTGCGGCGGACATTCTGACATTGGGGGTACTGACTTGGGGTCACTGACATCCCCAAAAACACTAATACAGTGATCAGTGCAAAAAAAAAAACACTGACACTGTACTAATGGCAATGGGGAGGAAGGGGTTAACTTTATTTAGCAGGGAAGGGTTATAGGAGTGAGGGGAGTGTTTTACTAGGGGGCGGGGGTGTGTGCTGGACGGGACAAGGCTGATCGAGAAAGAGAAACTGTTCTTTCTCGATCAGCTCATCCTCGAGCTGACAGGGAAGTGACAGACAGCACAGCTACTGCAGCTGTGCTCTCTGTCACTGTTTGCCGCCGATCGCCGGGAAACAGCCGCTAAGGAGCGGCTGTGACCCGGCGACTGACATCTGCGGCGGTGATCGGCGGGACAGATAGGGCGGCGGCGCGCCTCGCGCGCGCCCCCTATTTGTTTACAAAACACACGTTTTAAAACGTGGTTTTGCCTGCGAGTGCTGCCCTGCCGCCGTATATGTACAGTGGCTGGGCGGCATGTAGTTAAGATTAGCATAAATGTGAACAGGCAGCCTTTCCTAGGTGAGTCTAGTAATTCCCGAGATACGGAATGAAAGGAAAAATGTTCTGGAGATTTATACCAGCCCTTACATCAAAACTCCTAAATCCCATCCAATTCTGTACATCAGTGGTGTATTTAGATTTTGTGCTGCCCTAGGCAACACAAATATCGTCTGCCCTCATGGACACCGACCAACACAACCCCCCCAACTTCACCCTCCCGCAGAGAGAGTCTGACATTGACCAACAATACCCCTGCCCTCCACCTGGGAGAACCTTGCACTCATCTTCACAGCTCCGGACATCCCCGGAACGAGAGTCAGGCTCTACATACATCATGAAGCAGCCCACAGCCTCTCTCGGATCCCACCTGGTTTCCATGGCACGTGTGTCTCTTATTTCATTCCTTCATCTGAAGGGAAGTGCTTCCCCCTTAAAAAAATGCCGCTCTAGGCAAGTGCCTTGTTTGCCTTGTGGTAAATACGCCCCTGCTGTACACTACCAACCTTCTTCTGTGCTTCTTAAAATGTAATTACAGTCGTATTAAACACAAAAACAAAATATAACTACAATATATTGCAGCTTATCAATCAACTGTGGTGGCTAAATTAGTTTTCTTTTTTTGTTTAGGATTTATCTGTATTTTCACCTTGTGATCCGGCCCATAACACTCTTCCTGGGTGTCCCCACTCTACTAGAGGTCCAATGGAGCCACCCTTGGACAGCAGCATTGTCAATCTGGGTTGTGTTTGATGTACTAGCGGATTTACCCTCCTGCAGATTTTCCACTTTGCAAAACGTACTACAGTCCATTTAACTACTTCCTCTTCGGCCGTTGCATATAAATGGCCAGACGGTGGCAGTGCAGAGGCGGGTTCCCGTTCATAAACAGCGCCCACCATTTTGGACTGTGCGCGCTCCCTGGGAGCGTGCGACAACGCGATCCGGTGCCCGCTGTGTCCGGAGGACACATCGGAACACCGATCGTGGTACGTGACCTCTGTGTGAGGTTCCGATCATGTGATCACGCATTGGCCAATCAGTGATCACATGAATAAGTGTAAGCAAGATGTCACTTGTGACATCATTGCTTACTACGTGTGAAATCTGTGAATGATCACAGAGGTCAAATGGTACAGGGCTATTCACAACAGCCTTGTACCATGTGACAAGCTGTGACCAATCACAGCTCACACAGTATTTCTCAATGGCTGCAAGAATGCAGCCAGAGATAAGGAGAAATGATTGCTTTTACAGCCTTTATGGGTGTAAAAGCAATCAGTGTAAAAAAAGAAAAAAAAAATCTTCATCACCCCCCACAAGTAGTACAGTGTCACTATGGTCACACTGTACTGCTAGGGTGACAGTATGTTAAAAAAAAAAACATGAATAATAATATAAAAAAAAGAAAAATGTAAAAAAAATTTTTGGTTACAAACTAATTTGGGTTATTTTTTTTTACTAAAAAGATAACTGAATCAATTTTGGCCAAGATTTATGAAGAAAGATTATTTATTTGCGTGACTTTCAGGTAGAAGTAGTGTTAACCGAGGCAAGTGGAAAAATAACAGACTTTTTTTATGAAAATATATGTAATTAGAAAAAAAAAAGGCAGCCACCACATCTAAGAATACGTTACTTTTTTTTTGGCTTAGTACCATTTGAATTTATTTTAGAAGTGGTTTTATTTTTAGACATGGTTCTAAATATACAAAGCCCTACCTGGATGCCATTTTGATTGCTAAAGAACAGTATCATAAACAATTGCTTTTTTTTTTAAATAGCGTTTTTTTTTTAACCTCAGTTAATTGCTAAAGAACAGTATCATACACAGGTCTGCGACTAAAAAGCTGTTTAATTATTTTCATCTAATTTCCATGTATTTTGGTGTACTGAAAACAAATAAAATATTGAAAAAACTCCTAGACATCATGATTTGCCACAAAATGCAAAATTGTCTTCAATTTTGTATCAAATTTTTAAAATCTTTGGTATTTTTTTTATAATATGGGTTTTTAACCAAATTTAAAGTCCAAATTATTATTAATTAATTCACATAAGTGCATTTAAGATATAAAATGCCAAAAAAAACTTAAAGGGGTTGTCCGAGTTATGTAAAAAAAATATAACACTGTAAATCTGATGGTCAGCAATATATACATAAGCTAAGCAAGTTTTAGGGAAAAAAATTCTATTTCCTCATTTCCCTAGTTCTCTTCTGGCCCTTTGTTGTTATTTGCAGGTAAACAAGCTCTGCCCCTCCCCCCCTGCAAAGGGGGTGAATACAAGTGCTGCTCTGAGTGACATGCCTGACTACTGGGATACTCAGTTGCATGCTGTATGTGTAAGCCTCGGCCCTGAGTCTGTGCTTCTAATGGTAGAAGGGGTTAATCTTTCCTGAAGAATCCAGTGGGTGGGATACCAAATACCCTTGTTTTCTGTGTCTATGGGACAGTCGAGACCGACAAAATCACTGGACCAAGAAGAGTTGGCAGCTGAGGGTGCTAACAGTGAAAAAAATGTCCTCCGAGAAACTTTGGTACCTTCCCATAAAGTTCTTCTACCACCTCTCCACATAAAATTGGGATTGATGAAGCAATTCATAAAATCACTTCCAAGAGATGGAGAATGCTTCAAATACTTGGTCACCAAGTTTCCAGGCCTGTCGGAGGCAAAATTGAAGGAAGGTTCGTCGGACCAGACATTAGAAGGCTTATCGTTGATCAAGAGTTTGTCAATACCATGACAGATCCTCACAAAGAAGGGTGGATTGCATTTAAAGAAGTCGTACAGAAATTTGTAGGCCATAACAAAGATCCTCACTACAAAAAGATCGTCGGACGAATGCTGAAAACATTTCAAGCTTTAGGTTGCCTGATGAGTTTGAAAGTGCATTTCCTCCAGTCCCACCTTGACTACTTTCCTGAAAATTTGGGAGCTGTGAGTGAGGAACAAGGTGAACGATTCCACCAAGACATTATAGAGATGGAAAGGAGATACCAGGGAAAATGGAGCATTACAATGATGGCAGACTACTGTTGGAGGCTTCAGAGAGACATTCCACAAGCGAAATGCACCAAGAGGAGCCTCACAGGGAAGAAGAATCGAGTTTATTGTGTGTAGGTGAGCTCATTTCAGTTCAAAAAAGGATTTTCATGAAAAAATTGTAATAAAACTTTAATTTTATAAGTCTATTTCCATTTATTTTGAGGTATTGCCTTATTTAACATAGTTACCTAAATTGTCAAGAAACGTGATGTCCTATGACAAAATGGAGGTCATTTTCGGATTCAGCGCACCAAAAAACATAAAGATTACGTGGAATAACCAAAACAGCTCTTGAAAAAAATTTTTTTGCCAACCTGTGAATTGCTTTTTTTTTTTTTAAAAGGTGTTTTTTTTTTTAACCTCAGTGCTGCTGACCTCCTCCAGGCTCCTTTATTTATTATTATTATTTCAGGTACTTATATAGCACTGTCAATTTACATAGTGATTTACATATATATTGTACATTCACATCAGTCCCTGACTCTCAAGGGGTGTACAATCTAAGGTCCCTAACTCCCATTCATACATACACATACTAGGGCCAATTTAGACAGGAGCCAATTAACCTACCAGTACTGGAGCACCCGGAGGAAACCCACGCAGGCACAGGGAGAGCATGCAAACTCCAGGCAGGTGGTGTTGTAGTTGTGATTTGAACCAACAACCCTAGTACTGCCAGGCGGAAGTGCTAACCCTTTACCACTGTGCTGCCCTTTATCTACTTTCTGTACCTATGTATTCACTCCACCATCAGCTACACATCATTGCTCAGGGTGTGCCCTCTGATGACAAGGAGGACCATGTCTGTATTGGCGCAGCCACTTGTAACCTTGATCAGGAGTGCGTCCCGCAGGGGTGTCAAACTGGCGGCCCTCCAGCTGTTGCGAAACTACATGTCCATCATGCCTCTGCCTTTGGGAGTCATGCTTGTAACTGTCAATCTTGCAATGGCTCATGGGACTTGTAGTTTGGCAACAGCTGGAGAGCCGCCAGTTTGACACCCCTGCTGAATAGCAGTCACCCCATATTAGAAAGTGAACTTAAGCACGGGGCAAGGTCAGGATAGCCAGCTTTTATTTTAAGAGAGCTTCATATTTAACCTCCCTAGCGGTCTGATTATGTCCATATTTCTGTGCTCAAAGCGGTACATTGTTTTCAATGGAAATATGTAGTTTTTTTATTGTAGGCCTGTAATTTTTAGGAATAACTCACTGAAATCTGTCCGAACAAGAGTCTAGTAAACATCCCGGGTATGAAAAATTTAAAACAAGAAATCATAAATTATAATATAATAAATAATCATAAAAAAATAATAATATAATAATAATAAATTTATTTCAATAATATAATCAAACCAAAAACACTGAAATTTGAAATATAGCGCCAAGTTCGCACATCGCTGAGCAAAGTCGCAGAATCGTTTTCAGTGTCTGATGACGAATTTCCCCGCGAATCATTATCACTCAATTCTGCAAGTGGTTCTGATTTACTATCGCAGTTCTTTAGCTGATCTAAAACCGCGTTTGACCTAAAGGGACGCTTTTTGGGCGCCATGGACCTTTCTCAGTTTCCAGGCAGAAAGAACAGTAAAAATGCAGGCAGGGCACAGGACAAAGCACTCGGGACAAAATGTATGTGAAATGCTTTGAAATAGTAATGTAATACTATCAGATTTTAGTGTATTACGTGTATGTAAAATTTTGACATTTTTTAATCTCCCGCCGGTTCTGCCCCCCGTACGTCCCGATGCTTGCAGGGACCGGAAACCCGGAAGACGGATGCCGGCATTGGCCGGAGGACATGACCGGGGACGCAGCGGGAGGACAGCACAGGGCCACGGGACAAGGTAAGGCTGGATGGATCCAAGAGTAACGCTGCAAGGTATTCCCGAGTGTAGGTCGGGGTTACCGCTTGTGGTACTGAAACTTTACCCCGAGTTACACTCGGGAATACCGCCAGGGGGGTTAAATAAATTGAAAACAAGTTTTGAATTCCATTAATATATTAAAGCTAAGCCCTTGTTCACACCAGTGTAGCTTCAAGGCCAACTATTAAGGTTTCATGCACATTAGTGTTTTTTTTTTTTCAGCTCAAGAAACGCTGGATAAAAAATGCTTTTTTAGCAGCATTTTATTAGCAATTAGAAGCATTTAGTCGTGTTTAGGAGCATTGATGTTTTTATAGTACATGTAGAGGGGAAAAAAAGCCGTTTGGAGTGTTTTAGTAGCGTTTCGGAACCTTTAGGGTTTTTTTTCTTGCTAAAAAACTGCAAAAAAAATTTTTTTCTGCTCCTAAATTGCTAACAGCCTAAAATAGTGTGCATGGACACATAGGAAAACACTATTTAGTTTCTAAGAGAAGAAAAACATACACCATGTTTTGGCCACCTATGATGGAGCTGACGATCATAGGAAGCCATAGTACTTGAGAACATTTGGGGAAAATCAGTGCAGCTTGGATGAATGTTTTTGACATTTGTCCATCAAAAATGTTTTATAAATAGACCCCCTTGGTGTGCTTTGTGTATTTCCTCCAGATCTGTGAAGTAATCCACTGAGATAAAATGTTGCCTCTGTTGTAGGAACGTACTGTAATAAAGACTAGTTACTGCTGCACTCTACTTGCGGAGGGTGACTGGTCTTGTCTCCGCCTCCTGTAGTTTTCTGCAAACAGCCTATAGTAGGTGCGGCCTGCTGAGTCCCTCCCACAGCTCTGCTCTCTGCACAAGCTATGTACAGTACAGTGATGATGTCACTGATCGTTTATTCAGTAATATCTGGGTTTGTAATGGTTTGACTGATGATTGTAATGGTGATTCAAAGTTCAACACAACAATCCAAATTATTCTTGTTTAAGAATATTTATGATTTTAAAATATTTAATGTTTAAGAATATTTTAATTAAAAGTCATGTGGGGCCCTGCTGGTTTTAGTTCAATATAACAAGGCCTTTCTTTGAATCTTTGGCAGAAAATAAGTGGTTCCATGGCTACTGTCCTTCAGACTTTTGGGGGGGTCTGACCATGGCAAGCATAGAAAATGAGAGTAGAAAATGCCCCAG